>NC_077223.1:49341371-49580208 GCF_024763615.1 Phlebotomus papatasi
TCTTACCGTTTGGTCTCTAGCCGTGTCACAAGCTTACGAACAATTCAAAAAAATTTTAGAAAAATATTTGAAGAAGATTGATTAATTACGGGATTCATTAATTAAGGATTCATAACCGATTTAGTCAGATGATGGTTGGAAATTTCAAGACTATTCAAGCCTTCCAAAATGGTTGAATTTTCACCTTCAAAAGTTCTATAGCGAAATGTTTTTCGTTCATGGATGTTTATGAGCAAAATATTCACCTTGACTACCTCTAAAACATATTTGAAAATAAAAAATATATCAAGGAACTGTTTTCGAAATAAACTAAAAGCACATGGATTTGGTTATCGTACACCATTTAAACTTAACTGAATCACAAAGCTTTCGAACCAATAAAAAAGATTTTTTAAAAATATTCGAGAAAGGTACATCAATTTCAAGTACTTTACCGATTCAATACCGATTAAATCCAATTTAGCAGGTTGAGAATTACAAGGCCCTTCAAAACAATTCAAATTTAAGCAAATCAGTTGAGACAGAAGTTGAAATTTTACGATAACACGGGTAAATTCTCAATCTCTTAACCCTTTAAGGACGATTGGGTCACCCGTGACCAGCATAGAGAAAATAATTTTTCCTGATTAACCTAGAGGTATTTCTTTCTAATATTTGTGCGTAATCGCAAAGTAGAATGTTGTAGGAATATTGGATTTTTTTTTTGGAAAATCTCTAACTATTTTCTATGTAAGTAAATATTTTAGCTCAAAAGTGACGAATATTTAAATTACCGCATTGATGCCTTATATTATTTTTTTATATTTCAAAAATTTTTAGCAAAAACCTGGACACTAGAAACTACAATAACTATACATCATATTTTTCATTAGTACAAAAATTATCATTCATTGGTATTAGTTAGAGAAATGATTTAAATTTTTGTGTTATTTTTTCTCTATCATCGTCTATAGAGGCAAAAAAAATACACCGAAATAGACTCTGTAGGACTTTTCAAGGTTAGATGTAAATCCTTTCACAAATTTTGGTTATTGGTTTAATTTTTATTGTTGATTTTCAGTCAGTAAAAAGTGTCTAGTATAGTCTAAAAACAGTAAAATGGTAAAGCAGACGAAGGAGACTCTTAAATGCTTAAGGATGAGAGGGTCAAAAATTGGGGATCAGCAAATTTGGAAGCAGTTTCCACAATACCAATTTTTTCAAATTATCACCATCCTGGCTGCTAAACGGAGAGATATTGACTTCCGGTCTTCGGTGACCCCCGCTCCACAAGTCAACATTGTCTAACGCACTAAACTTACCCATATCACCCCCACCCCATCCCTTTTATTTCCTCCCAAAAACATGATTCTTTGTCTTTTCTCAAAAAGGTAAAATTTGGTCAAATCAAATTAAGAGTTTTTTTTTTAAATACCCCCTTCTCGCACAATTTTTCAAGATGGTTTTTTCGTCCTTAGTGAATTAAGCTATAAAGTATTATTGAACAACTTATTGATAATCTTAAATTCGTCAGTTAAATCAGCATTTGTCGTAACTTCCTTTTGACAACTTTTCAGGAGGCGATATTTTCAGATCAGCTTTATTTTTCTTAAAAATTTCTTTTGAGTCAAAATAATAAAAGTGGCACTAATAAACTGTAAATTAACTCGAGAAAATCTTTATAAAATTATTTTAAATCTGAGATATTGAAATAGCGAGGGTAAGATTATTTATTTATAGGGACACTGGAAGTCACTGGAAAAGCCCATTTTGACGCGTCATATTTTAGTCATGGGCGAGTAATCTCAGAGTTATTACGACGGCAAGTGACTTTCGTAATAACTGTCATATTATTCCCCACTTTCAGTCATTCGACGCTCTGAAGACCGTCACAGGACCCATTTTTTGGATCCAGAATACATACATCCAACAGTAATCTTCCTCAAAATTGCCGTTTGGGATATGTTTGGGATAGAAATACAATAAAATTTTATCGTAACTTCCATCGTTTAGACAGAAGATTCGTCATATTAAGTTCATATTTTTTCTGAAAAGAAATAAATAAATTTGCTCCTTGACTCTTCTAGAATATTACTGTTTAGTGAAAATTCTTTAGATATAATTTGAAAACTTCTTAATGGAAACAAGAAAAAGTTTCTAATTGGAGACAAATAGTGTAAGTGAAACCGCGACGAAAGGCTTCCAAAACCTTGTTGAGTTTCTCTTGAGTGCAGGATTTGTTCTTATTCCTGGTCTTTTCTCCTTTCCCATCTGAGACAATAAGAAAATCTCTTTAAAAAAAATCATATTTCCAGTATTTCCAATTGAAGCATTTGCAGACACTTCAGAAAAACCCTTTTTGTTCACGAAATAGGTAATTATTTCATTTGAAAACTTTAGGTACCGTTAACAATAAAGATTAACATTTAATTTCACATAATTATGCCACAAATATTACATATATGTAAAAATAATAATAAAGAACAATCACCCTAATGTGTTTTTCATATGAAAACATGGTTGATTGATGAAAAATTCGATGGTGAAAACGTACACTTTTAATTTTTCTGAGAAATTTATATTTGTGAATATGAATGGATTTTCGCTTTATTCAGAGCAAAATTAACTAAATAATGAAACTGAGGTATAGAAAATATATAAATAAAAATTTAATACTGTATTTATCATGGAAAAAATTATGTTTCCATTTGGAGTAGCCAAAAGTTTCCATTTGGACCAGGTTTTGAAATAGCTTTACCCTATAAAGCCGTAACTTCTAATAATGTATGGAGATTTTGGAAGTTACGACAATTTTCAAAAATGCATTATATCGATTTTAATTACTCTAGTCATAATAGGCGCCTTTATTTGAGTAAATTAATCAATTAAACTCTTATCCCTGCCCCTAAAAGCTTTTATTTCGTAAATTTTAGTGAATACATTTTGTACGCCGTGTCGCTTATTTTATTTTGAATTAATGACAGATGGGTAGGGATTTTTTCTTACTTTTTTCTCACAAATATTGAATTAAAATGATTTAATGTTGCATTATTCGCACTGTCTTTGGATATTTGGAAGAGTTTATGAACGTTTTAATGAGAAATATTAAATTTTTGCTGCAAATTACAAGCCACGCAAACGAACAAAAGAAGTTACGGCAAATACTATTAGAGAAAATTTTGTATGGAAATTTATCGTAACTTCCCCAAAAATGGAAGTTACGACAAATTCTGATAAATTTTTCTTAATTAACTCTTTCGTCTCTTTTGGGACTGTAGTACCCAAAGCAGCATATAAATGTTCTGTGAAAAACAATGTATTTTAATTATTCAAAATTGATAAAAATCCTATTCTTGTGGATGATTACAAACTATAAGGATGTCCAAATGTAAGATATTTTTTGCAGGACCTCAATTATTTCCTGAGCTTAGATATTTTTGATTAAAAAATTGTGAAATTGGCTTGCAGCATATGCTGCGGTCCGGAAAGAGTTAACTCTTTCGTCTCTTTTGGGAATGTAGTACCCAAAGAAGCATATGCATTTTCTATGAAAAACAATTTTTTTTAATTATTCAGAAGTGATAAAAATCCGATTCTTGTGGATGATTACAAACTATAAGGATGTCCAAATGTAAGATATTTTTTATAGGACCTCAATTAATTCTTGAGCTTAGATATTTTGGATTAAAAATTGTGAAATTGGCTTGCAGCATATGCTGCGGTCCGGAAAGAGTTAAGGGCACTTACGATAATTTTTGTTTAAAATAATTTTTAATGGGCTTTTAAAAGTTTCCTTTTCTCAAGTGCGTTTAATAAACAAAATTACGCAGATTCTAAATATGTATATATCTCAAAATCGCAATAATGAAGTTACGGCAAATGCTGATTTAACTGACAAATTATTCTTTTTGTCACGCAACCCGAGGGGTTACTCATTGGAGAAACACAAGCCAATTGGCCGAGAAACGGTTTCAGAAACGAGGAAACATTACTGGAAACAAGAGAAACATGCTTGGAAACGGGGAAACGTAGCTGGAAACACAAAAATGTTTCTGGAAACGCGGAAACACAAAATCCCCCGTAAGAAATTGAAACTTGGATAGAAACACGAATAGAAACACGGAAACATGGATAGAAACACGGAAACATGGATAGAAACACGGAAACATGGACAGAAACACGGAAACGCGGATAGAAACATGGAAACGTAAATTTTTAATTGAGAGTAACGTTAACTATTTGAAATTCAAAAATTACCCGGTTTGTCAGCAGTATAGCTGTAATTTTCTTTTTAATATGTGGACCCTATAAAAATATTATACTGCTAATTTGTTGCAATATTACAAAATTATTTATGTATTTAAGGTAAAGTATGCTCGAGTCGACCACCCTGAGTTCCTCAAGTCGACCGGTTATTCAATTTATTTACATTTACAATAATATTTATCGAAGGGTTTAACATCATAGGGTCAATTATTTCATAATTAATTCAAATCACTGAAAATATCATAGAAATTGACCATAAAACACTGAAAAATCATAAAAAGACGGAGCGTTAGGGCATTTCTTAAAGAAAAATTCACAATTTTTCATCAAATTATGGCATACTTTTTGATATTCTTTACTTTTTTCTTAAGGATTTCAATTATTATCATCACAGATTACTTGAGTATTCCAATTTTGAGTCTAATCGCAAGTTGAGGACTTAATCTTTATTACTTGTGCAAAAATTTTAGTACCATGACTAAGTTAAAGATTAATTTTATATGTATTAAAATTGAAAGTGCAAATTGTTCCTCAATTCGGCCGGTCAGCGAATCATAGCAAGTGAAGCTTTTTTCACTTGAATGTTGTTCTATACTTCTGAATGAATTCATAAAAGTGAGTTTCCCTATTTATTTTAATGATTAACTAAATTTTAAGTGCTAATCATGATGTGTTAAACAAGCCAAAGTTAAATCCGTGGCTTTTAAGCTTTGTGATTTGTTTAATTTTAAGAAAAAATGGGTGGTCGAGTAGAGGAACCCCAGGCGGTCGAGTGGAGGTTCACTGATATTGAAGTGGTCGAGTAGAGGAACACTTCACATTTTTGAAGCATTTTAATTTTTTTATAATTTAAAATTATATTATGACTAAATGAAGTTCACAATTAGATAGACAAGGATTTATTTGATTTATTCTATAGTTTTAGGCAAAAATCCTATGAAAAAACACAAATTATAACTGTTTTTTCATAAGTTTCAAATAACTGCTTTTTTAATAGTTTTTCACAAAATCTATCCTTAACTCTTTCACGTCATTAGGGTCATATACGACGCGGGGAAAATCTTTTTTTGACTATTTACAATAATTCTATCTGTTTGTGCACGACATCATAATAGAAGGATGTAATATTCTCGGCTAATTTTCTTAAGCCTCCAGATATTCAGGAAAAGAAAATATTTGAGATCAAAAATCACGAATTTCGAACTTTGTGAAACGGCTTTTCTTTTTCAAAATTTTTTATATTAATTTATTTTTTTCAGCAAAAAGTTCTTTAGAAACACAAAATAGAATATCCAAAGATTGTATATTGCATATTTTGATATAATAAACTACTCTCAATTTTCCAGAAAAACGCGTAGAATTTTCCGGATGATATACGACCCTATTGTCGGCAATAGTAAAAGTTTATGAAAGTGTTTTCGTGTCAACAATGTAGTTGGGACAGTTAGGACAGTGTTTTTCTTTGTGAAATCCAGAAGGAAAATATCTTGCTCCTGGACATTTCATCTTATATCTGATGAATTATAACATATTTTGCAATATTTTAGAGTATTCTGCAAGCGCCCCATATTGTGCAATTGTATTGTGTGTGGATAAATATGTAGATAAGTTTATTTTTGCCAAATACCACTCAAAATATTGTGACAGAGACTGTTCAAGGGATTACCAGGAAGATTCCTTGAACACCAGGAGTACAGTGTTCATCAAAACAATCCAGTTTGCCATGGTTTCGGCCAAATTAATAACTTCAAGCAAAAAAAAACTCTTAAAAAGCCCGTGATATAGATTTTGAAAATGGTATGTATACTTCCCTTACCGACAATAGGGTCATATATGACCCGGAATTTTTCCGAGTTTTCACGCAATGGACATTTTTTTCCTTTCACAACTATTATATTTGAACATAAAGCATTAGGAAAAACTCAATTTTACATGAATTTACTTGCTGAATAAAAGTATGACGCGAAAGAGTTAAGTGGTCGACATAGGATACTTTAACTTATACTAGAAAACTTCAGCAGATTTTTTTAATTACGTATTTTGAACTGAATTTTATATAACAGATTATGTTTTGAACTAAAATTAAATAACAATATTCTATTCATATAAAGCATAAGATTATATGTGGAGCTCAGAGCGACAATGGCTAATATCCTATGCTTTAGCCATTTTCGCTCTGAGCTCCACATATAAAGTTCTAACTTTCAAGGTAAATTCTTTGATAATAAGTTTCTATTCCGCCAAATTAAACAGGGATTTGATATTATTGAAACACAAAGGTGAGGCTTTTTCTCTACAAGTCTTAATGTAGGGAGAAGTGTGGCTACTTGGAGCTAGATATGGTAAATTTCAAGAAATTTCATGAATTTCCGCCTAAAGTACATAGAGATTGCCGTGAAATTTCTGAAATTGTACCATCTCTACTTGGAGCAGCGGGGTTACATTGATATACGATTTTTTCGTGTATTTCGGAAAGGAAACTGGGCTTTAACGTAATGTAATTTACATAGACGAAACAATTATGGATCTAAATAAAATAATTATAAGGCTCCGCTTCCTTTAGTATGCGAAAAAGTCGTATATAAATGTAGCCCCACCTCCCCCTACATTAAGACATCTAGAGTTCTAGAGTAAAAAGCTTCAGTTTCTGAAACCAATAAATTTTTACGAGAGTTTTATTTGTCTTATATTTAATACTCCCTCCGTTTCGAAAAGTCGTACGTTTGAAAAAAATTGGAATTTAGGGAAAGTTTGTTGGTTAAATGTTTTGTGTATCATCAATTATCTCTTGCAAAGAACTATTGTTAATATTCAGAACTAAAATTGAAGTACAGTTTTGATGGTAAATTGAAGAACGATTGTCTTAAAAATGTCTTTTTACGATTTATTAGCTGAGATTCTTTACAATTTCAGCTTATGTGGTTATAGGTCAAATTCTATATATTTTTTTTATACTTGTTGTGTACAAAGAGCACGTCGTTGACCGTCTGTGGAGAAAATATAGACCTCCTTTATATAATGCAGGACACTCAACGAAGGAAAAATGTGTCTCTTGTAATGTTTCAAAATATAGTTTAGAAATAAAGTCTAGGGAAAGATGTAATTTGGAGTTGATTTTAGAAGTTATGAGATAGATCTTAGAACAAGAACACTTAATTTTAAGAATTTTTTGATATATACTAGAAGTTTAAATGCGTTTAAGTTCATGTTAAAATCACGGTAAATGTGCTTAAAATTACGCACAGCTGAATCATAAAACGGTGAAGATTGCGCCTAAAATTACGCATAGCTCAAACATAAAACGGTAAATACGCTTAAAATCACGCACAACTCAATCACAAAACAGTTAATACGCTTAAAATCATGCACAGCTCAACCATAAATGGTAAATACGCTTAAAATCACGCACAGCTCAATCACAAAATGGCAAATACACTTAAAATCACATACAGCTCAATCACATAACGATAAATGCGCTTAAAATCACACACAGCTCAATCACAAAATAGTAAATGCGCTTAAAATCACACACAGCTGAATCATAAAACGGTTAATATTGAGCTTAAAATTACGAATAGTTCAATCATAAAACGGTAAATGCGTTTAAAATGACGCATAGCTCAATCATAAAATGGTTAAGATTGCGTTTAAAAACACATACAGCTCAATCATAAAATGGTAAATACGCCTAAAATCACGCTATAAAATTACGATTGAGATATTCGTAATTTTAAGCTCAATATTAACCGTTTTATGATTCAGCTGTGTGTGATTTTAAGTGCATTTATCGTTTTATGATTGAGCTGTGCATGATTTTAAATGCTTTTACCGTTTTATGTTTAAGCTGTGCGTGGTTTTAAGCGCATTTACCGTTTTGTAATTGAACTGTGCGTGATTTTAAATGCATTTACCGTTTATGATTGAGCTGTGCGTGATTTTAAGAGCATTTACCGTGATTTTAACGTGAATTTAAACGCATTTAAACTTCTAGTATATATAAAAAATATTCTTAAAATTAAGTGTTCTTCTTCTAAGATCTGTCTCATAACTTCTAAAATCAACTCCAAATTACATTTTTCCCTAGACTTTATTTCTAAACTATATTTTGAAACATTACAAGAGACACATTTTTCCTTCGTTGAGTGTCCTGCATTATATAAAGGAGGTCTATATTTTCTCCACAGACGGTCAACGACGTGCTCTTTGTACACAACAAGTATAAAAGAAATATATAGAATTCTATAAGACACTCTGGTGCATATAAGACAAAGGAAAAGCCTTCTATAAGGTACATTTCGCTCAAAAACTAGTATTCTTTCTGCTTTAATTTAAAATTGGATCACCGCCGCCAAAAGTTACCTCGGATCCAATCTCTGCGAGTTCCCTCCAAAAACGTTTTTCCACTTATCTCAAAATTGATCATGGCGATTTCGTTTAATTTTGGACACGTTTTGAAGGTAATCCAGCTGAACATTTTGTCTTGCGACGCTTTTCACCGAAAATCCTTGACTTTGACCTTCAATTCTTCAAGGTCCAAAGTTCAACCACTTTGTAGAGCCTAATTTTCAACGGATTTAAACTAAACGGATTTAAAACCAAATAATTAGCCACAAATTTTTTTTTTTGAAATTTCTTAATTCTGAACCCGACTGCATTAGTCGAAATCGGTGATGAATCGGTAAAGTAGCGGTAACAGTTCTCTTTTAAAAATACTGTTTTTCGCGTTTTTTCTATCTTCTGACCCATATAAAAATTAGACGATTCAAACGGTAAGAGATATCCACTTCCGCTCTTCGATGACCCCTCCTCAAATGATAGTATTTCGAAGCTAATCTCTTTATTTTTCCCCCTTCCCCCTCATACGTTTCCTACCCCCCTAAAATATATCAAAAATTAGGTTTTTCTAATCTTTAAAAATAAATAAATTTAATTTTGAGGTGACTCCAATCCTACACAGACGATTACCGGAACATCTTCAAATAAACTCATTAGAATAAATGTCCTAATTCACAACCATTTAATAATAATAATAATAATAATAATAATTTATTGATTGATGCCCAAGTTACATAATATAACAAACAGGATTATACAATATATAATTTAACATGTAATTAAGTTTAGAAATTATAATAAAAAGAAAAGCGAGCAGCACAAGAGTTGTTTAGACACAGGAAAGCTCATTTCATTATTTCAATTATAATTGTAATTTCCAGAGAATTACGTAAATTTGCTCCTTGACTCTTCTAGAATGTTACAGTTTAGTGAAAATTCTTTAGATATAATTTGAAAACTTCTTAAATACAAGAAAAATACGCCAGCGTAAAATGCTTCTATTGGAAATATATTAATCCAAATGGAGACAAGGGAAAGTTTTTAATTGGAGACAAGCAGTGTAAGTGAAACCACGACGAAAAGCTTCCAAAACCTTTTTGAATTGCTCTTGAGTGCAGGATTTGTTCTTATTCCAGGGCTTTACTCCTTTGCCATCTATAACAATAGGTAAATCTCTCCAAAAAAAATCATATTTCCGGGGTTTCCTATTGAAGCATTTGCAGACACTTCAGAAAAACCTTTTTTGTTCACGAAATAGGTAATTATTTCATTTGAAAACTTCATGTACCGTTATCAATAAAGATTAGCACTTAATTTAACTAAAATTATCCAGAAATGTGACATTAAATGTTAAATAAAACGAATAAACAACAGTTCCATTTTGTTTTTCATTGGAAAACATGGTCGATCTATGAAAAATTCGATGGTGAAAAGGTACACTTTTAATTTTTCTGAGAAATTAACAAATTAAAATGAGTGAATATAAATGGTTTTCGCGTAATTTGGAGCAAAATTACCCAAGTAATGAAATTGTTGTATAGAAAATTATATAAATATAATAATTTAGTACTGTAATTATCGTGAAAACAATGATTTTTCCATTTGTAGTAGCCGTAGTAGCAAAAAATTTTCATTTGGAGCAGATTTTGAATTAACTTAATTTACCCTACGCCATCGCCAGTCTAAATTTCTAATAAAATTATTTTAGACATAGATAAATAATTCTACATAAAAAGCATGCCAGATTGAGCTAACATAACACCTGATGCGACACAAATTCCACAATGTACATGTGTTTAGTCGGGCACTTTTCTGCATTGGGAAGAAAAAATCCGATAAAACTATTCAAATTTGAAAGAAAATTACGGATTTTAAATGTCTGGATAAAAATTTGGATAGAAACAAATTAGAAACAAGGAAATATGCATGGAAACGCAGAAACACAACTAGAAACGCGAGAAACATGACTGGAAACGAGGAAACACAACTAGAAACAAGGAAACACAACTAGAAACAAGGAAAAATGGTTAGAAACGAAGAAACATAACTGGAAACATGCTGGAAACGAGGAAACACACCAAGAAACGAGAGAAACACAATTTTTTTAGCGATAGAAACAGAAACGGAGAAACAGAAACAGAAACGAAGAAACATTTCTCGTGTTTCTGGAAACGGGAAACGCAAGCCAATTTCTTTTCTTATGAGTAACCCCTCGACGCAACCACTCCACCCACACACCGCCAAATTTAAAATTCAAAAACTTTATCCAGGACACATTACCTTTGAGTTCCTAATATTGATAAGTGGTTGTGAAACAAATTAGAAACAGTCATTTTTGGCCTGCTTCGATTTATCACGTTTATCACACTCAATTTGAGCAGCATCGGCATTACTATTATCCAAACGCAGACGTCAAAAATTATTCAAAATAAATTGTGTTTTTCTGTAGTTCTAATTAGAATTTTTCTAAAATGGCAACATTTCTGAGAATTCTAACTCCTTCACTGAGGACTGGTTTGAAGAGTTCAAATGGTATTAGAAAGATTGAGTAGTTACGTAAGATTTCCAAAAGTTAACCTTTAAAATTGAATATTTTTCTAGGAGTATTCCGGAGCTCCTTTGCCATTGCTCGTTTAAATAGCACGGAAGCCCCAAAAGCTGAAGAAACTAAACGTGTGTATAAGGGTGTTTTTGTTGTAAGGAACTTACTAATAAAATATTCCTTGTAGCTACTATTCGCAAACAAGATCCAGTGCAGAGGGATAATCTTACGGATTTTGGAAAATATGTGGCTGAATGTTTGCCTAAATTTGTACAAAAAGTGCAACTTACGGCCGGAAATGAATTGGAAGTGTTGGTGTCTCCGGAAGGTGTACTACCTGTTCTGCAATTCCTCAAGGATCACCATAATGCTCAATTTGCAAATTTAACTGATATCGCCGGAATGGATGTACCCTGCAGGAAGTATCGTTTTGAAATAATCTACAATCTTCTGTCTTTGCGATACAATGCTCGCATCCGGGTGAAGACATACACGGATGAATTGACGCCCATTGATTCTTGCAATGATGTATTCAAGGCAGCAAATTGGTATGAACGGGAAATCTGGGATATGTATGGTGTCTTCTTTGCCAATCATCCCGATTTGCGACGCATCCTCACTGACTATGGCTTCGAGGGACACCCACAGAGGCGTGATTTTCCGCTTTCTGGATACGTCGAGGTGCGCTATGATGATGAGAAAAAACGCGTCGTGGTGGAACCTTTGGAATTGGCCCAAGAATTTCGTCGTTTCGACTTGTCAGCACCGTGGGAGCAATTTCCTAACTTCAGGAAGGCCAACCCTGCCACTGAGGCAATTGAAACAAAGAAGTAGATTGTATTTATCTGAAAATTATTAGGAAAACACGTTTTAAACTCTATTGGAAAATTATTTTTTTATTTTACGAGAAAATATCGGTGATATTTTTTAAATATCGCGCCTCCTATGACATGCTATAAAAATAGTTCAATCTGGCAACCCGAATTTTATTTTGATTTTGTTTATGGTGGCTCAGTATGCACAGTTTTGGTTTATCAAAGCAAAATACTTTTATTGATAAGAAATAACTGTATAATAATTTACTAATCAAGACTAAACGCATTGAAAATGAGTGGAGAAGAAGAGCAGAAACTTAGTTACGAACAATTAAAGGCGGAAGGTGAGACATTGTCCTGGCGCGATTCAAAATTTCTCTGATAACTTGATTTTTGTTTACTTTTGTGTGGCAGTTGAAAGAATGGAAAAACTACTGCCTCCTGGATTGGGATTGGACTCTATTTCTAAATCCAACGATGCCCTGCTTACTGAATATGCTACAGCTTGGATGAACAGTGGTGTGAAAACAATGGACAAAGCCTCACTAAATGAAGCCTTCTTGACTCGCCAGAGAGAACGGACGGAGAACACTCTGATTGAGGAAATGCTCACGATTGACATAGAATCTCTGGAGAGGGAATTGAAACAAGACAAGGATGATGTTGCAATGCTGGAAAAATTTTTGGATGGATTGGAAAATAAAACACCTGAGCAGATCAAGAAGGAACATCTATCACTAACCAAGCAATTAAATGATTACAAAGAGGTATTGTTTGCAGTAGAACTTACAAATTTTACATAACATATTTTTATGATTGATGTATGTATTTTAGAAAATCAACATAGGAGCACCAAACATAAATTTGATCGAATTGATCCAAAAATTGGAATTACTTGAGACACACTCCAGATCAAATAAGAAATAAATTGTAAGATGCAGTATTTATAGCTGTTCCAGCCCCCATTGTTAGGATCGTTCGACAAAGATAAGGCTTTTTTTTTCAACAATGAACATCGCAAATCATAATACATACTTATAAGAAGAAATACACTCTCGCGCCTTTATTAACTGATAAGCGGATGCGAATAAATACTTCTCCCGAGGCAAGAATTGTCCAGTAGATTATCAACTTTGCCACTGAATTGTTGTGTCTGTTGAAGCGTGTAATTTCGTTATCAATTTTCTGCCTGTTCACGCTTCTGTATAGGAGATGATACTTTTGTTTCTTACGACTTTACTGGGACTTTGCGTCTCTCCCATATTTGCCGCTGTTAGAGCTACCACGGAAAATGAAAACCCAATTATCGGTATTTTATCCCAAGAGATGTCATATTCATTGGAAAATCGCTATCCCGGAATGTACAAGAGCTTCATTGCTGCATCCTACGTTAAATTTGTGGAAGGGGGAGGAGCACGTGTTGTGCCGATATGGTAAGTTCAAAGAGAAAAGTCTTTATTTCTGATTCACAGCTATTGCTATTTGGTTAAAAAAATACCTCTAAGGAAGGATTACAATTCGCACTTACGCGATTTGAGTGGCATTTTAGATAGAGAATTTTATGCATTCAAAAAGTTTCTATCGAAGATTTTCCATGGATCCAGAGAATCCAAGTCAAAATTCCGAAAGGCAAAATCTCGAATTTTTAAAGGAGTAATATTATTCTTATTAATCGTATCGGAATACTTTTGAAGCTTCTTCCATGCTCCCGGAGTTTTTGGGCAGATGCGGTGCATTTATATTAGGTCCATTAGGTACGTTTTATCACAATGAAAATGTCTTTTCCTGAAATTCAGTTGCTTGCACTGGGCGGGACTCGAAATTACAATTCTAAGAGGTGAGTCAAAGATCTCATCCGCCCAAGACCCAATGGTCTTGCCCACTACGCAACTGAGATCCTAAAAGAGTCACACGAGGTCACGGGATTATGCACTTCAGGATTATGCATATACAGGGAGTTCCGCTTTCAAAGAAATTCTCGGTACCGAAAAATAGCCCACGAATTTACTCCAGTGACACAGAAAAATTGCATACCCACAGGAGAGGTCTAGTGTATGTAAAACATTTTCGGCGTCAATTTTTCAGACTATTTTCAGCGTCAACGGTTAATAAGAAATATTTTAAATTTACCGTGTGAAAAATAATTGCATACATTTAGGGACATTTCAAAAATTATTTTATAAATGACCTCCCATTAGTAGGCAATTCATATCAAATTCTTTTAATTTTAATCCGTTTTCACTTAAGCCGGATCTCCCTGTACACTGCTGGCAATAATCATAGCTCCACTTTTTCATACTGGAAAAACTTTGAAAAAAAAATCATTTGAAGGTATTTTCAAACCGATATGAAAAATTGCCATTTGAATTTCATACCGTTAGAACTGTGAGTTACTGTGATAGAATCTTTATCAAAATGGCGATTTTCGGGTGACAATAATTATAACTCCACTCAATAAGTTTGGCTCCAGGGTATTTATTTTCAATCAGTGAAGGCAAGTATCTTTTAGTAATTTAAATTAATAACTTTATTAAGCTAATTAGAATCATTTTTATAAAGTTCTTCACGAATTTTGCTGAAATTTTGTAAGGAAAATGTTTAATGAACAAAAATACACTGGTAAAAATAAAAGGATCAAATTGACCCTTTTCAACAAAAATGGTTCATATTTGACCCTTCGAAAGGTTCACTTGAATCTTTTGAAATTTTGTAGGGGAATGTAGGCAGCCTTCGCACATTTTTTCGTGCTTCATATTCAGATTTTTTTTTGAACAAACTGTAAAACGGGCAATGAATTGCACTACACCAAAAAGTTCTCTGATCTTTTAGGTTTCTATGCATGCCTAGTTCACTATCACAAAATTGTTGGTTTTTCCTGGACATGAAAATAAAAAAATATGACGATTTGTGCGATTCTTGGCTCCGGGGGCAGCGTTCACACGATGGGGGTTTGGGTTCGTCATTGTTTTTTTTTCTCGAAATAAATTTTATCTACAATTAAGAATTATTTTCCGATTGTTATACTATACCCCCGTGAAACCGTGGAAACTATCACTGCACTAAAAGAAGATCTTTAAAACACCTTTTTTCGAGTTTTCTGGAGCACTGTTTTTTCTTCCAAATGAATATCGAAAAATCGACTATTAACATGTTGACACGGTTCACACTGTCAATAACCGTCGTCTCATGGAGATGGGAAGGAGACTATACGCATGTCGAAGAGGAAATGACCATGAATGTCTCACTGTGGCTTATGAGGCTTTAGTGAGGTTATGATTTTCAAGCTGGAGTTGTCTGATGGATGTGCGAACGCTCACACATTCAGTGTTTGAAACCACACACAGTGTAGTATTTGCGAGTTTTCCGCCACTGTGAAAATAATTTCACTCCGATGCAAAAAATTATTACGTAAATATCATCTCAAGTATCCTCTTCATCCACTGTGTGAGTGATTTTTTTTAGAAATGAGTTTAACTATGAGAAATCAAATGAAATGTGCGCCATCAAAATTACCCATTTTGGGCCAATTTTCTATTTGTGATCCTAGCACCTAGAAAAGAAGGGCTTTGCTGCCTATTTTTACAATGAAGATAAGGTTCATAAATACTTAACTTATGGCTAAGAAATGCGGAACCAACGCATTGGAAATAAAGAGAAAATTCGCATCGTTCGAAAGCTCACACGTGCGAAGCCTGCCTACATTCCCCTATACACATTTATCACGATAGATTACATTTTATCGTAAATTTATTACTCCTATCATATTTATCTCATCTGAGTAAACACCAAAGATGACTTTTTCATTGTTTTTGTTCCTTTATTCCAGAGTTAAAAAGGTGTCAAAACAGTGACCCTTTTAAAGGATCATCAGTTACCAGTGTAAGGGATTAATTAAGGTCTTGAAATGGATGGAAATTGACAACCAAAAAATTCACGACAAGATCCTATCACCTTTCATCCGAATTTGCCCATATAGCCAACATATATGCATTTTAAGCCACTCCCAGGGATAAAACTCTTCTTTTGTTAGAGGCAAAAGGGTGCAATTTTCCGTGTTATAGTCGAAAAAAAAACAAGTTTTCTACCGAAATTTGATGTAAAACAATGCTGACTGCTTAGTCTCATCATGTCCTGTTGATTTGGTCGCAAACCAGAATTCCAAGTGACTAAGGGGGTCATTAGAATTCGAACAAAAATTATCAAAAAGAAGCTTTTTGCAGTTTAATGAACAGAAGGTGTTTTGCCTAATTTAAGTGGTACAAAAGTTTTTTTTTTTTTTTGAATAAAAAAATTGATAGGTCTTGTCTTAATTTGTTTTCTGTCTGAAAAAATAATTTTAAACCACCTTAAAATGATTTTTTTTAATTTTTTTTTCCAAAAAAAATTTTTTTTTCAAAGTTTTTCCAGTATGAAAAAGTGGAGCTATGATTATTGCCAGCAGTGTATCATTATGCATGTTTGCCTATAATTTGGAGCTAATTTGTAAATTAATATTTGAAATAACCCTAATGGCCTCTACACACTAGAGAAATTTATGTCCACATTGAAGAGTTTTTCGTACACAAGCGTAGGAAAACTGCTTCAATATGGACATATAAATTTCTCTAGTGTGTAGAGGCCATAAGATTGGATTATTAAGGGCAAATGATCAATTACATTCTGAAAAACTAATAACTCCCCAATAACATTAATTGCTATTTAGGATTTTAAGACTTTAGGGAACTGGGCTAAGCTTCTAGTCTGAAGAGACCGCTTTAAAGACAGGAAAACACAAAAATTCTTCGCCTTTGTCCTGAAACGAGACCATAAGTGTATGCAAAAAAAGTTACGGGGTAAAATTGAAATGCACTTCTTATGAACCCTTGACTTGATTTTCTGTGTTTTGATGAATTATTCCATACGCATACATTATCCTCCGCGTAATTTCGTCTCTTCCAGGATTTTGACCATTAGGCATTTTGGAATTTTGCACTTTGACTTTCGGGATTTTGCCCGGCACCGATTTTTCAAACCTTTGTTTGCCGTTAAGTGACTTTTTCCATATTTTCTTAAAAAAAAAGATAGTAAAAAGTACCATTTTTACATAATATACGCTGCTCACATCTCAAATAAAGTTAATAAAACAATAAACGAGTACAAGAATCAATTTTTTTTTAATAGATAAAAGTATTCTACCTTCGAACGTTCATACCTTCGAATAATGTAAATTCTTTTATTTTTTCTAACACATAATTGAAGAGCTCAGAGCAAAAAAACGCTATTTTAATAGGGAAATGCATACGACTTAGAGTTTTTTTTGCTCCGAGCGCCTCAATTTTATTACATAATTATCAATAATTGATAATAAGCTAACTAATACTCCCTCTGTCCCAAAAAGGTCGTACTTCTTTCATATAAATATAACTATAGCAAATGTACGACTTTTTTCGAGACGGAGGGAGTAGAGGAATATTGGCATGGTTCGTACAGAGTAAACCTTCAAACAACGCAAATTTTCTCTTTGTTTACAAAGAGCTACTTGGTCATTTCTTAGCCATAAGATGGATAATTATTAAACTCATGAGACACGATGAGAAATAGTAAGTCAGCTCTTTGCAAACAAAGAAAAAATTCACATCGTATGAAGGTTCACTCTGTGCGAACCATACCCACATTCCCCTAATTTAATAAGAATGAGCAAGTCTCTTTTAGAAGAAATAAAAGAAAATTCACATTATTCGAAGACATGAAACGCTGGAAGGGAGATTACTTTCATCGCTTTCATCTATCATTTAAAACCGTTTATCATTACTTCGTTTTCATTAATATGCAAAGCGATATTAATAAGAAATCATTATCTTACATAAATATAAAAAACCAAATTTGTGGACAGATCCGGCGTTTAGAGGTGAAAGTCTCGGTAATGAACAATATTGTTCAATGATTGGAAATTACAAGGGGACAACGGACAACCCATTTTCACCTTTTTTTTTCAAGAAATAGCACGATATTCTCTAGACAGACTTACGGCTTAAGCCGAGAGAACGTACTTGATATAATTTAATTAAGTAATTAATTAAGTACTAAATTACTTAGCCAGGGGGAGGTGTGGATACTTTGAGCTGTGGGGCTACATTGATATCTGATTTTTTCGTCTATTTCTAAAAGAAGTTGGTCCTTACAATTGTTTTATTTAGATCTACAATAATTATTATGTCTATCCAAATTACATCATGTTAAAATCCAGTTTTCCTAGAGCTCAGAAATATGCGAAAAAATCGTATAACAATGTAGCCCCACCTCCCCCTATTTATTTCTTTTCTATTCAAATCAATTCAATTTTATATAATGTCTCCTCAATTATGCTTTTTTGTACTACTACCGATCTACTATTACCGCTAAACCGTAGAAACCACGATTCGATTTTATGGAATTTTCGTGATCTGAAAAGTATACCGGAACTATTAGTATTTATAACTTTTCAAAAATGCTTTTTTTCTCGAATTGACTTTATGTAATTCTAAATTATGAGAAATCTTCCTAAAATAAGGATGATAAGAGATTAACTTGCTTCAGTTAGTCCTCTGTTTCACAAAAATATGAACGATAAATCTATTTTGTGCTCCTAGACCTTAATTACGCGCAAGTAATCAATAAAGGGTAAAATAAAAAAAAATTAAAAAAGCAATGTAATGACTCTCTAAATTTTTTTTTTAATTTTCTTTCTAAGTGCACTAAATTCTTTTGATTAAAATCTCAAAATAGCAATAAACTGAGGTAGCCCCTTGTAATTTTCAAAGAGCAATATGTTATTTTATCATCAGTTAGCTAATTTAAAAGCCTACTTTGATATCTCAATCTACGATTTATTTTATTTTATTTTATTTTAATCTTCAATGTTCTTAAAAAATCCAATATAGTTTTTACTCTCTTCTTTATCAAGAGAAGCTGCTTTTTAATTAACCATCCGAATTCGCCGCAGAAGAATCACAGTTACCATATACCAATTTACTTCCTTATCAAATTGATTCATTGTGGTAATCTGTAATCGTCTCCAAGACTTTTTCAAGTATTTGCGTTATCATAATCTTAATTGCGAGTCATGCAATAAAACTGTCTTCAAACCCACGAAATTGACCAATTATTTGGTCAAAAATCTTATCTGTTTTTCAATCTGAATAACATAATTAATTATCCATTCAACTTTTTCTGTTCATCTTGGAAACAAGCAATTACAGAGAAGACTGAAACTGATCTACAGAATAGATCCTAAACTCAACTGAAACTATTTCAGGACATTTACACTCTTACAGTATTTTTAGTTCGTTTTGGTAGTGGATCAAGTAAAATAAGGATATGAACCAGGTGAATTTCCTTTGGATGCGTCAGGGGGGGGGGGGTGGTAATCTTTTCGTTAAACGACAAAAGCGACGAATTTTTGGAGCGGTCTTCAGACTAGAACTAGAAGCTTAGCCCAGTTCCCTAATGTCTTAAAATCCTAAATAGCAAATTAATTTTATAGGGGCGGGGAGGGGGGGTTATTGATTTTTCAGAATGTAATTGATCATTTGCCCTTAATAAAATTCAATCTTAAGTCCAAATTTTCCAAAAATTCTTTACTAAGAAATTTAAGAAGTAAGCTATGGCTAAAGTGGTTTTTGGACTAGAGGTTTAGACCAGTTCCTCAAAGTTTCAAAATCCTAAATTAGCAACCTATTTTTTTTTTTGATTTTTAAGAAACTAATAGATCATTTGCCTTTAATAATTCAATCCTAAGTAAAATTTTTCCAGAAAATCCTGACTGATAAGAAATTATAGCAGTTAAGCGAGTTAAGCCATATGGCTAATTCGGGCTTCAGACCCAATACCGGTTTCAGACTGGAGGTTTAGTCCAGTTCCCGAAAGCCTCAAAAATCTAAATAACAAACAATTTTGTTGTTTTCTCGAAATCTAATGGATAATTTCCCCTTAATAAACCCAGAGCAACAATTACCTGAAAAATCTTGCCTAATAAGGAATTAGAGGATTTAAGCCATACGGCTAAGCCCTAGGTCTGAAGCCCGCATAAGTCTTAACAAAATGGCTTAACTGCTCTTATTTCTAATCAATCACGATTTTTTGGAAAAATTTAACTTAGGCTTGGATTTTTAAAGATAAATTACCAATTAGGTTCTCAAAAAGCAACAAAATTGCTTGCTATTTGGGATTTTGAAACCTTCGGGAACTCTGCTAAACCTCTAGTCTGAAGATCGCATAAGCCTTAGGTCTGAAACCCGTATAAGTCTTATACAGGCTTCAGACCTAAGACCGTCTTCAGACTAGACATTTAGCCTAGTTTCCGAAGGTCTCAAAATCCTAAATAGCAATCAGTTTAATTTGTTCTTCTAATTCAAATAGATTAATTCCCTTTAATAGTCCATTTCTAAGTCAAAATTTCCCAAAAATTTTCGACTGATAATAATATAGAAAGTTAAGCCTTATGGCTAAGACTTAGGTCTGAAGTCCATTTAAGGCTTCGCCATATGGCTTAACTCTTCTAATTTCTTTTCAATCCAGATTTTTTGGAAAATTATCACTTAAGATTGGACAATATCGGCAAATGAAACATTATGTTATGAAAAACCAATTAAATTGGGTGCTATTTTGAATTTTGAGATCACCGGGAACTAGCCTAAGCCGTCTGAAGCCGGCCTTAGGCCTAAAGCCCGTATAAAAGATTATACGCTCTGACGCTTTTGAAGGAGTTCATCTTTTTAATTTATTTGAATTTCTAGTTCTCCAATGAGTTATTCTCCATTTGCAGGATTGACAAACCCAGAGAATACTATGAAGATATTATGATGAAAATTAATGGAGTACTCTTTCCTGGTGGTGCAACATGGTTTAATGTGACGAATGGATACTCTGAAGCTGCTGAACATATTTATGCCATTGCAACAGAAATGAATGATCATGGAGACTACTTTCCATTGTGGGGCACATGCTTAGGCTTCGAATTACTGACTTACTTGTCTGCCAATGGACGTGAGCATCGTGCCCATTGTAGCTCACAAAAACAACCCTTACCGCTGGACTTTAAGCAAAATTATCTGACGAGCCGGATGTTTTCTAAGGCATCAAATCGTGTATTGGATATTCTAGCTACTCAACCAGTTACACCAAATTTCCATCAATTTTGCGTAACTGAACAGAACCTTACTGACTACGGCATTGCTGATGAATGGCGTGTTATGTCGGACAACAAAGACTGGGATGGATTTACATTTATCTCAACTCTTGAGCACACAAAGTATCCATTCTACGGTATTCAGTTTCATCCAGAGAAGAATATGTACGAATGGATTTACAATAACAACATCTCACACACTCCTGAAGCCATCCTGGCAGCTCAATATTTTGCTCAGTTTTTCGTGGATGAAACTCGACGAAGTTCACATGCATTTGCCAATCATTCTGACGAAAATAACCACATGATCTACAACTTTGAGGCTACTTTCACCGGAATGCTAGGCTCCAGCTACGAGCAGTGCTATTTATTTCACGAAGATGTAGATTACGTCACAGTCAAAGACGCTCCAGGTGAAGCTTCAAGCATGTTTCCGCAAAAATTTGCAATCCTTTTTGGATCAGTTCTAATGCACGCAGTTTATTTTATCATTGCATGAAAAAATTAACCAGCATGCTGCTAATGCCGATTTTTCTGGACCACTAAGAATATTAACAACGCAAAAAGTATTAATTTCCAAAAAAAAAATTAATAAAATTTTATTTTCGAGATTCTGCATGACGATAATCTTTTTTCTATTTTGTGCTGAATTTTTTGAAATTTTTATTTTCCTAATTCTTGTTATAATTTTTCAGACATTTCAGTAAATCTTGTTAAAAGAAGTATCAAACCCAGAATCGGAAAGATTCAAAAGAAACCTAGAAGGAATTTCATTCGCAACAAAGGTAAGTTTTATGAAAAATAAACTCCAAAAATTATCTAAAATATTTAATATTTTAATATCCACTTCTAGCTCACCGCAGAAACCAAAAGTTTTGAACTTTATTCCCCGCAGGTCCACCGTTTATTCTTTTTTTTTATTATTAATTTCAATTTTCTACTAATATCTTTAAATAAGATTCTGCAGTAATTATCATTTTTTATTGACTAATCCTATATGCAAAATAAATATAAATTTCAACATGTTAATAAATGGATCTTTTTTTTATCTAAAATTAGAACAAATTGCTTTTAAATTACACTTCTTTTTGACTTAATTTCTTATCACATAATGTTGAGAAGATTAAAATAACAATTATGAACTAGAACCAGGTAATCACACTAACTACAATAGTACCTGCTTTCATTTACCAAATTTAGAACGATATTGTAAGAAAAATTCCACACCATATTTTTCCTGTTTTTTTTTTTTAATGATTACCTGGTGCAACTGTGACAAATATTTTCCCTTTTCAATGTATAAAAAAAAAATATTTGGAATGTTGTCAAAAAAAAATTACCTTTCGTAGTTGAGTGTTTACAAAAGTTAAGACAAAAACGTAAAAGCATCACTTTCTAGTCCTTAAGACTCAATCAATTAAGTCATTTGATGATTTCCACTTAAATCAGCCAAGATTCTCTGTCGTTCGTTGGCTTGGAATCTTTCCATAATCTTGGCTACAATTAGCGAAGGGGGTGTATGAGGATTACCTGAGAAAAAAAATAAATTCTTAAAAGAATAAATTTAGTAATGAATTTTAAAAATCGTGTTTAGGATGGCTTACTACACTTTTGGTCACCTTAACTTTATTTTTTTAGCCCAATTAACATTACTTCATAATGATTTTTAAAAAAAATCGTACCGGCTTTCTTTCACAGCAGTAATATCGAGAGTAATATTCTATAAACAAAGATGAACGTTTTTTTTTTGTCAAAGTGGCCAAAAATTGTAGACTGGCGCCAAAGTAGTCCTTTCGCCCTATTATTCCCACTTACACGTTGCATTGCAATACAAAAATTTCCTACATAGGTATAACATTCAACATGCATAATACGAAATCAAAAATCAATGCAATATTATGTATTTCAAATTAAAAATTATGAATTAAATTTAATGCCTCTGGGCTCTGGCATACCTTTTCCTGGTATAAATGTTTTGCCGGAACCATTACGTTCATGCTTGATTCAAAGAAAAATACTTATCCTCTTCACAGAGTGTGCAAAAAGTAGGAAAAAGTGCGCTACCTTCGGACGCTAGTCCCCGGCGAGTGGCCTTCAAAGTTGAAGCCAATTTCTTACTTTCACATACAAATGCGTATGGGAATTTTTCTGCACTCGTGATCGTTATGCTAAATATTTAAAAAGTGAGAAGTGTTTCCGTATTATAAAATACTTTTCCGTATGGAGGAATAAATATACTAAATTTTTGTTTAAATAATTTTTTTTCCTTGGAACACTGTCAGCTGTGTCCGAGATCAATTTAGGAATTGGCTTCAAATAGCTCCATGTAAAAAGGCCAACTTGCCAGGCGCTTGTTCGGACGGCTTAAGCTTCGAACAAGTGAATTTATTTTTTCTATGTTTTTAATGAACCCTGAGGATCAACGGCGTACCCAGGATTTCAGTTACGGGGGGGGGGCTAAATCTCAAATTTTGTTGGCGAGGGGGGCGGGTTACATAAATTTTATTTTGAAAAAAAAAACGGAAAAAATAAAATGGGATAAAGTATCTATAAATAAGCTGGTCCTACTTTTCACCATAGATTAGCCTATGCCGCCTATGCCCAATTTGTAGGTATTGGCAAGGAACGATCGTCAGTGTTCCTCGGACCAGTACATCGTCTCCCATATTATTGTCCAAAAATAAAATTAATTTTTAGGAATTATTCGCTACTTTTTACCAATAAACAACATTATGTAAGGCATTCCGTTTAGTTCATATTTAATCTACATATATAGAACCAACTATCCGAGAAACACTGGACTAAGTCCCTTCCGATCCGTAAAACACAGTGCATTTTTACTATCACACCTATCTTTATTCATTTCTGATAATAAACGCGCAAATTTCGATATGGTAAAATGGGTAAAATGAATCACTGATATACCAATTAGCATATACAAAAACATCAAATATTGTTTTGGAGCTTACCTATATATTTTTTAACTTAATATGGAGCATTGGTCTTAACATTTCGTTTCGTCATACCCATCAAGGCAAAAATGACTATCAGTCTATCTAGAGAATTAATGGTATGCTTCTGAAAATTTCCAGCTTTAATATTTCTATTTAACGAAAATTTACTTAATGCGTTACGAGGGCCTAAAAGACTAAACAGCTGAATAATTTTTTTCCAAAGTTCTCTTCCAGCATAATAAAAAAAAAAATTAATTCCAGTTCTTAGGCAAAAAAAGAACATCATTTAAACTATATTTTCTGATCAAATCAAAAATTTTCAAAATTCAGTCAATTGGGCCATGTTATCTGATATTAACAACGCAAATATTTTCTGTTAGGTAATGAATTAAACTAGTCCTCGAACGAAGGATTTTATGTTTACTTGATCATAACTTATTCTATAAGACGAAACGTGGTTTAAAATACGTCAAAAATTATATTCTTATAGAATATTCTTCCAAAAATTCAAATTTCATTTCTTTCAAAAATTCTTCGTTCAAGGACGCGACACCAATAGGGATAAGCGTTTGAAAATTAAAATGATGATGATGACCAAGGTTTCGTTTAATTCAATAGATAACAGGAAATATTTGGTTTTTGGATTTCGGATCTCTGAATTCCGAAAATCAGATCCCTACATTTGAATTTTTAAAAGAAAATTTCAGAACATATAGGGGAGACTGGGGCAAAACTTGTCAAAAAGCATATTTAGAAAACTTAAACGTTTTATAATGAGCATATTCTTATAGGAAATTTACTGCTCTACAACATTGCAGAAGACTATTTTCGTCTACCTCGAAAAAAATGTGATTTTCGAATCATTTTCTAAAAGTCGGTTTTGTGGAGAATCTCAAAATTGCTGGGGCAAATTTTGTCAGTCTTCGGATAATTTGTGACTTTCGCAAACGTTAAAAATATAAAATAAACATACTTTAATAGGAAATTTATTGCTCTACAACTTAGTCGAAGATAATTTTTCTCTATCTTAACGAAAAATGTGCTTAAATTGAGCAAATCAGTATTGATATTTTCTGTAAGCCAAATATTCCAAAAATACGGCTCAAAATTTCATTATTTTTTATTTTACATAATTGTTCCTCGAATCCCTTGAAACTTTCTAAGTTTAAGAAGGTTCATGAAGGCTATCTATAATAAAAATTTCAAGCCTCAGTCTCTTTTATTTTAGTATACTGCCTGCAATCTTTGCCTTTAGACTTTTTTAAATTTTTGAATGTAGTACAGTGGCGGCAACAGCTTTGCCCTGCCCTCCCCCCATGCGGCTTTTAATTGTTTCTGAGTTTTTATAAGCTCATTTTTGTAATGATACTGTACAGACGAGCAGTAAAACATCAAGTTTGAGAAGTGACTAAATTTACAACTTTAAAAGCAGTAGAATTTCCATGAAGGTTTCGATCTTTATGGATAGAAAAATTAAATCCATTTTTGGAAAGATTTGTACTTTTTACTGATCAAACTTAATTTTTTGCTGACCAAATATATTTTTTTACTTCTCATTTGTTTTTGTCTTCTTTGACGCTTCTAGGGGGGCAGCTGCCCCCCCTGCCCCTAGCTGGGTACGCCCATACTCTATGTTTGTTTCATAGATTTGGAAAAAGCTATGACCGAGTACCGAGAGAACAACTTTGGGATGTACTGCACGAGTACGGACCGGATGAGGAATTAGTGGGATAGTCATTTTACAGAGACTGTAGTAGCTGTTTCGTGTAAACGGATCCAAGTCGGAAGATTTTCAGGTGGGTGTTGGACTGCGCCAGGGTTGTGTTCTATCACCATTGTTGTTCATACTATTACATGGACAAGATTATGGAACGCAGTCGGGGGCGGGATGCGATTCGTATCGGGGATTTCAGGGTGAGCCATCTCCTCTATGCAGATGATTTGGTTCTTTTTGGATCTTCCGAAGAAGAGCTTCAGCGCATACTTGACCGATTTGTAAATGTTTTGTGTTGAAACAGGTATGAAGGTGAAGGGAGTAAATCAGAGGTAATGGTGATTTCGCTCCGACCTGTAAATTGCAGTCTACATGTTAGCGGAGTCTGATTGAATACAGATGGAGAAGTTCAAGTATTTCAGGGTGTTATTCACGAGTGATGGTAGGTTCCTCACCGAACTATCGTCGCAAATCGATCAAGCTTCTGCAGTAATGAGGGAGCTTGGCGGAAGCGTGGTGAAGAAAGGCGGGCTTAGCCATTCGGTTAAGATACCGGTTTTCAAACCAGAGGGCAAATTTTTGAAAATCTCACTCGCACCTGTGAGCTCTTTAGTGGCCGAGAGAAATCAGCTCGCACACCGCACAATATAAAGTTCAAAGTAACTCAAATTGATGGAAATTGAAATGCCGATTATTATTATTAAAACTTTACATATAAATTGAGGATAAGGATTTTACAGCTAAAAGGGAAATTTATAAAATTAAGAAGATTAATCTTGCTCACTTAATGCGAAATAAAATAAATTACCAGAGGAAAAAGGAATAGACCTAAAGGACATCCTGTAGCGAATCCTTCTACCAAATCTTTTTATATCCTTTATTCTTTTTACTGGATTTCTTGAATTTTCGAAACCAAAAGTTCTTAACGAAATTGTTTAATTTTAAATGTATTAGTCTCAGTCTCAATCGAAGGGAGACTGGGGCAAAAAGTCACAAATTGAAATTTTGAAAATTCAATATCTTCCAAGATAAAAGACATAGCGGCTCAAAATTTTTTTCATAGATGTCCTCTATAGATCTTCTTCAAAGTCGTAAGTTTCTTAGAATTCGAACAAGGAATTCAGAAAATAAAAAATATTGAAATTTTTAGCCCTAATTTTAAAATGTTTTCCTTACAACAGATATCAATTTTGACCTACTTATTTCCCAAAATTGATGCACTCGCACTGGTAAATATTTCCTAAATGATTTGGACTCTTTGAATACGAAATCACTATCTATTTTAAAATTTTACAAAGGTTCTTTTCACCAGAAATCCTTTTATTAAAAATGGCCACTTGGGGTAAAAAGTAACAAAAGGTATGGAGCAAAAAGTAACATAGATCGAAGCAATTTCTGATGTCTCACTGCGAAAAAAAACGTCATTTCCATGTTTCGCCGCTATTTGCTCGCATTGGTCAAACGATTACTAGTCTCTTGTGTGTTTTTTTCTAAAATAGCTTGAAAAGCACTTTTCTCGTTCAGATAGAGAAAACTGTGTTTTAAAAAGCTATAGAGGAATAAATTTTCTATAAAAATAATATTTTTATAGAAATTTTATATTTTTTTTTAATTTACGAAAGCCCGTAATAAAGCAAATCTAAATATGATAATATCCCATACCCGGAACTATTTGCCCCAGTATTTTTGAGAATGGTCACAAAATTACGTTTTATAAAACGGCTCGATAAATGTATTTCCTTACAAAATAGAGGAAAATGACTTTTACAAAGTTGTAGAGCAGTAAATTTCCTATAAAGCTGCACTAATTAGAAATTTCTGGGGCGCTACGGTAGCTTGTAAAAAAATAAAATAACCGTTTTGTGACTTTTGCCCCAGTCTCCCTTAATGTATCGATAAAGTACAGGTAATTGATTTAATTTAATAATTATTTTATTGCACGAATTCCCACGGAGAAAGCAGTATTATATATATATACATACATATATATATATATAAAATGTAAACCCCCGAATTCTGCCAATTCAAATGATAAATGAATTTCATTAAACAACTCAAACCCAAACAACCTATATTATGCATAATATTACATTACTAAGATTACTAAGTAAAGAGATTTCATTCAAAAATCAATTAATTGCATTTACGAACTCACGAAAATTACAGAATTTTCCTAGAAGTGAATCTTTCGTCCTTAATCACTTATGACCGAAAAAATTCGCTATTTTGAATTTTTGAAAATCGAAATTCTACCATACACTCGGAGGCTCAATCTCTCAACCGCGCTTATCACATTCGGGATTTTTTTTTTAAATATCTTGAAATTTCCAAACCGGCTGCATCAGTCTCAATTGGCTATGAATCGGTAAAGTATACACGTAAATGATTTACCTTCCTCGAATTTACTTTTTTATTTGTCTTTATGTGCATTTCGTAACCAATGGATAAATTGTGGCAATTATTTCATAATGGTTTCATATAATTATATTTGCTTGTGTTAATTAAATGAAATCGATATCCCAACTAATATTGGGCATTAATTCCTTTTAGTTCTCACAACTAATACAAATAAATGGACCTATATTTTCATAAAGTTCTGACAACTTTTCCAATGGTAAAGAGTGGTTTTTTACTAATGCGTTGAAGTTTTTTCGAGCTATATAGTAACCACAACTAATATGATATAGTTATTACAGTCAATAAGATGGGTATCAACCACATTTATTTAGTTATTGGAACTAATATGTTATAGTACTCGTTACTAATCTAATTTAGTTATGATAACTAAATGAAAAAGATACTGTAACTAGTATTGGTCAACTATTTCATTTAGTTACCCTAGCTAAATATATGGATGGGTCTATGCTTACTATATTTTATAATTTCCATAACTGTATATGAGGTAGTTGGGACTAAATTTTTCCAAGTCGAAGCGATATTATGTTATTATTAAAAAAATATTATCACTTAACAGATTCTTTTTTCAACGCAGCATGCAAGGTAGGTCACAACCCAAAATTATTTTAAAATAAATTTAGCTTACAAAGTTTACCAAAACAAAAAAAACTTTTCCTGACTATTTGCGAAAACGGTAAGGAAAAGAGGAGCACCTTTGAATAGGGGCTGCTTTAAAATTGGGCTTTCTCACCTATTTTTAAATGAAACTAGATCTTATCATAATATAATTTAGCTCCATAAGTCATTTGTGAAGCTAAAATACATAACGATAACACTGAGAAAAAAGGGGTGCGATTAACTTTTTTTCCTCATAGCTTTAACACTTTTTAGGTGTAAAAATATATCAACATTTTTTTATTGTTATTTTTACACCTTTTTAAGAGTGAAAATAACATGAAAAAGGGTAACTTTAACCCCTAATACACCTTAAAAGCATAATATTTACACCGATTTCTGATCAATACTGCAGGATAAAATTAACATTTCCGGAATGTTATTTTAACTTTTTCGGATTTCTCTCAATGGAAGTTCCAGTTTCATTTAAATTTCATTTAATTTCTGCCTCAATTCAAAGGTGCCCTCCTTTCCTTTAATTGAATAATAATAATATGAGAAGGCATGCTAAATCGAATGCAATGATATGGTTTTTTTTTTAAACTTAAACAAACAAAAAAGACAAGCAACATCAACGCACAATACAAATAAAATGTTATAAAAATTCAATAGTAATGAAAATACCCTCTTATTAGTCTTCTCTGACTGCACCTGAACCACGACATTAATACTGAATTTTTTAGTGCTCCACCCCCAAATCTTTTAAATTATTTAGTTTGATGATGATGATGAAATCTCTGCAGAATTTTTGATTTTTCATAGTCTGCACGAGTGAAAAGAGAAAAGAAAAAAACCAACTGAGATTATCTCAATGTGTAAATTATGTCCAAGTACCATAGTGAATAGAGTTAGATTGTTGATTTAATTTAGAATTTTTAAGATTATTTTTTTTATCAATCAATTTGATACTTACCGACTAAACCACGATATCCCAAAACACTATGATCGTGCAAATGATTGGCCAGTTGTTGTTGCTTTAGGAAGGCATCAGTGTCAATTCCACGTACTTGGGATGGTTTGAGAAATCTCTTAGGAATTCTCGATAGAATATCTTCCGATTGCACTGGACCAAATCCTAGATTTATGAGAATTGTTTCTGCATCAGGTTTTCGAGCTTCCAATAAACTTTCAACACTAGAACATCGACTGGAATCGGACTGAAAAATTTTATTAAAAATTTATTATTATTATTAGGGTCATTTGCCTAAAGCGAGACAGTTTGGAAAGTTGGACAAAGGCGTGTGGAATGTGAGACACCTCCTTAAAAACTTGATAATAAATCAATTAAATATTTAAATTTTCGATAAAAAGATTATTAAACTTAATTTTATGATTATTTCAGAAGTTAAAAATGCAAAAATCGATATAAAACAATCAAAGGGTAGTTGCTAGGAAAATATCAAAGTGTTTTGTTTGATTTTTCGGCATAATTTGTGAAATATTGTTAAGTCCGTAGTGAAAATCGAAGGACATACATCCATTTAAAAGGTGAATAAAAAATATTTGTGAAATATTACATTTAAAAAGGATAGAAAAGTGATTTAATTTCGTGTTGCATTCAAAACAAGTTTTATGAAATCTTGGACAAGTTGATTTTGTGAATGAATTTGGTGATTTTGTGCAGTGAAATCATGGTAACAAGAACGACAAAGATCCTTAAGTATCCGGAGAAATAGTTGCAACCGCAGTTAGCAGCTGATAAGGAGAAAATCTCCTGGAAAAGGCTGAAAAGATTTCCTGATTCCGAAGACCACTTTTTCTGATAGAGTGGGTATTAAATATCGCAAAAACTCTTGGAGAAAGACAAATTAGGAGCCTCTACAGAAGTCCCAAAGCAAGTGGATAAGGATTTGGGCGGATGGGGAATTAAAATGTGCTAAAAATTGCATCCGCTTTAAAGCTATAACTGCTGGACAGCACGAGGCGTCTGTGAAATTTATAGAACCTCTTTTTGGTTGGACGTCCAGAAAGTTCTTGGTAATTAGCGTTCCTCAACTGTTACCCGGACATAAAGGAGGGATTAGCATAACCATCAAATGTGCAAGTATACAGAGAAACCCCTCAACATTTGATTTTCTACATATTTTGTATAATATTTTGTCATTAATATCACTATGTCCAACTTTCCAAAAGTTTTTGTAAATCTTTTCAAAATGTGTTATTTTTTATTTTCCGTGAATTTTCCGATTATTCGGTTGCAATATTTAATAACAACTGTTAAGATTCTGTTAAAATATTTGTCAAAGAATCCCATGATACAAAAAATTGTAAAAAATTCAGTTTAAAAATGCATTTGAAATTGAATTTTTTCTTAAGTGTCTCACTTTCCATCATTCACCCTAATTATTTTTATTTATAAATTTTTTGATTTTCTAAAAATTAAATTACAATTATATACCTGAATAGACATGTCATGTAGGAAGGATGGGTGATGTCGGACTGCTTCCTCTGGAGCTCCTTTACGTGCCAAATGTGGCGTTGGACTCGCAGGCAGTGATTTAGGATTATTTATGTGACCAGGGTCACTTTTAATAGTGAGACTACTGGTGTTAAATGATGAGTATGTTTTCGAATCAGGATAGCTACTATTGCGTTCATTCACAAGTAAATTGGATGATCTGTCTTGTTCATCATCAAGTTCACTGAAACGCCGTCCAATCTCTGATAGGGCCTTCCTCTTCATCCCCGGATTCGCACTTGAGCTTCGTCCAATATCTCCAATTCCCATTCGTTTCCACGAACCCTTTCCCGATTCTTCGGGCACATCTGGATATGCTAAGAAATCATCTTCAATTGGAAATGGAGCAATTTCAGTTAACTGAGATGTTTCACCAATATCATCACTGTCTTCTTTCTTCCCACACTCTTTGGCTTGTACACCATCTTTCACTTCTTGGAGTATTCTCTTAGCCTCCATACGCTTTTCCTTAACTTCACTATATCTGATACGATTAACACTCAATTTCTGATAAAATTCGCTAATTTTCCGTCTACCCAGGGATGTTAAACTTTCCATAGAAGTCTCGCCCGCTTGTGTAAAACGCCCGAGAACTTGGCCAGCGTGAATTATTTTCTGAAATCTGGATGACTCTATCGTAGATTCATTATGTGTTGATTCTGTGATATTCTTGGCATCATTACATGCCTCGTCTATAGGAATAGTTTTTGACTCTATAGCAATCTCATCATCATGCTTAAAATTTACTTGAACTCTTTCGTTCTTTGCTTCATCGATACTTTTTGAATTTGTAACTTTAGATCCTTGAGATGGTTCTTCCCTTTGAATTTGTCTTACAGAATCTCTTTTTCGAATATCACTCAAAAAATCTGTAACCCACGACGAAACTCTAACTCCATCTGAAATTCGTTTTTGGGTTAAAATATTTTTTTTTTTAAAAAAAGTCTAATACAATTAAATACATTGCTTTATTAGATCCTACATAGAGATAGACAGATATTGTAGAAAGATAGCATTCAAATGGATTTTACTTTTGAAAAAAAATATTATAAAAAATAATAAAAGCACAAAATTGAATTAAAAAAAAATAAAATTCAATTCAATACACACTTATTGTGATTATTCATACGATTCATACCATTATTGCTTTATTCCAGGAGTGTAAGAATTGCAAGGATTGTATCATTAGTCTACTCAGAAATCCTTTTGTTACTTATTGGACATTTTGAAAATAAATAAAAATTTATGTAATGTGTAATAATTTTGCAAAATGCAATAAATAAAAATATGCATAGGAAATTAATAAACTTGAAATAAATGTGTTTTTTTTTAATATAAATCCATATCAATAAATCAGTAAAATAAAATTCACAGAAACTCTTTCTGCCAATGGTTTGTTTGTGCAAAATTTTTACATTTTTTTTATTTATTTATATCTATTGAAAAAGAATATATAATATGAATTCTCTAATGGCGTGAAAAGAATCTTTTGAAGTGGAAGTATGAAGAAGAGTAATACATTGTGAATGGATTTAAAGCGAAGGAAAAGGTGGTGTCAAACAACCAAGAAAATTCAACAAACCATATCCGGATCGTGTCTTTTCATCTTGTGAATCATTGATCTTCAAATCCATTTTACAATAAAATTTCCACAATCTCCATTTGGCAAAGAAAAAAAAATACAAAGAGAAGTAAATAAGAAACGTACGAAAATAGAGGATCTGTTTTTCATGTGTTGTGCAATAACATTTTTAATCGTTTTAAGATTCCTTAATTGATGAATTGAAAAGCTTTTCAAAATTAGCTTCAGCATAGTTGTGGTGAAAGAGCATGTACCGACTCTCAAAAGAGTGTGGTGTAATTTAGATTCAACATCAAAATAGACTTGCAAATTTATTATACGTTTGTTCAGCAAACATTCAAAATACACGATTTTGTATGTGAACTTATTAGATAAACAATCACTTAAAGAATTCCAATCCAAGCCGTGATCTGTAGAGAGCCTTTCGTGTGGTCTAATGAAGTTTAGTATAGTGTAATCCAAACACAATGAGTAAAAGTCTTTATGGAGAATATTTCTAATATTCATTCATTTTCTTCCTTTCCTACATACTTTGACAAGATTAAATACTCATGGAGAATTGTCCAATAAATTTGAAACCAATTTATTTACAACGAATACATAAAATGTTTATTAAAAATTTTTCAACTGGTGGAGAATTATGAAGGTAATTTTCTAAATGATTCTATTTAAATTTAAGACTATATAAAATTAATATTGCAGAGTATTAAACTCACTAAACTATTTACTAATTTACTAAACTATAGCGTGTGCATGAAAAATTTTGCCCAACGCTTGACGTAAAGTCAGTCATAGTAGGCTTTGGATTTTGTTTTTTTCGTCGACGCCGTTTCAAGAGAATTTAATTAGCTTTCTTTTGGTGAAATTCTTCTTAAAAAATATAGATTTTTGATTGAGTAATTACAAGAAGATGGAGAGCATGCAAAGACCAAAAGTTGACAATAATCTGAAAAAATCAAATGCCTGTTGTGCTAAAATCGCGATATTGACCGGGAAGTGTTCCGCTGCACTGTCCGGAAGATTATAATTCGGTTCAAGGTACTGAAAACTGTTGCTAAGAAGCCAGGAGAAAGTGACCAAAAGCCTGGAATTCAAGACAAGGGGATGGAAAGGATGGAAAAGAAAGTGCTTGAGCTTTTCGAGAAGCAACTCAATCTTTCCATGCGTGATGTTGGCAAAAAGATGGGAATACATTGGAGCTTGGTCCATAAAATCAAGAAGAGGAATGATTTGATAACCTACAAAGCTCAGGCTGCTTCCCATCGGACCGACAAATACACTCAGTCCCGGCATTAAGTCGTTCGGGATTATGCACCTGACGGAATTATGCACACACAATTATGCAAGTTTGCCTACCCTTAGGAGTCAATTTATGAACTTATTTTTGAAATACGCCTGGATGTATACCCCAGCGAGCACAGTTAGCAGAATAAAATAGGATTTTCAGCATTTTTTTGCTGAATCGGTCTGCTGGCCAATCAGCAGCTCTCGAACAAAAAGTGCTAAGCAAATACATAAAAATGGCACTGTTTAGCGCTCGCAGTGGATGATGGCAGAACTAAATACTGCCGGTAGATGGCGCCAGGAAGCATTTAGCAGCAAATTTTCTCTTTCATTTTTTTTTCTTTTCTCTCAAAATGTCAAAATGGACTTGGAATTTCCCCTGAAATTATTTATCAACTTGGGGGATATTATAATCACGATTTTTATTACTTATATTATTATAGGAATTATGCTGCCGTATGCTGCCTATAGAGAATGGTCTAATACGTGTATTAAACATACTCCCGACCAAAAATGTTGCATTTTTTAGTGAATTGCGTCATTATTTTCCCGTGAAAAAAAAATTTTTTTTCTGAGCAAATATTCAGTCGGGGGTTATAAAATTATTCATTATTTATGAAAAATATGTTTTTTTCTTTTGCAAAAAACATATTTTCCTCAATTTTCGCAATTAAATATTGGCATCTTTCCTGGAACAGCCATTGATGTATTATGCTCACAGTCGGTCACAACTATTGTAATTGATCTTGAAACAGGATTTTTCTACTTTTTTAACTTTTTTATGGCAAATAAAGTTGCAGATGCATTTAAAAAAATCCATTTAAAAGTTGTGACTCCCCCACTTAACTCTTTCGCCTCTTTTGGGACTCTGAGTACACAAAGCAGCATATGAATACTTTGTGGAAAACAATGTTTTTTTTTTAATTATTCAGAACTGATAAAAATCCTATTCTTGTGAATGATTACAAACTATAAGGATGTCTAAATGTAAAATATTTTTTTGTAGGACCTCAATTAATTTCTGAGCAAAGATATTTTTGATTTAAAAAAAAAGTGAAATTGGCTTACAGTATATGCTGCGGTCCGGAAAGAGTTAATGAGTTCAACAATGCCTTTTAAAAATACTACAAAAAAATTCTATGGATACTACAAAATAAAATATAATTGTTTTATCACAATTTAAGTTGAAAAATTTACATAAAAGCGTTTTTGTATGTTGCGGCAAATGCGGAAAATATATTTTTTTTATGTTATAAAATGTTTTATATTTTACAAGTGAAATAAATGTATGATCCGTGCACGATGCATATGCATAATGTATATGCTGCACTTTTCTATTTATAAATTTTCGATTATAAATTTTCTAAAGCGCATTTTTACGCAAAAAACTACTTTTATTATCGTGGTAAAATAACAAACCAACAATTATCGTTTTTTTAATACTGTACGTATTCTTTTTTAAATGAAAAATTTATTCAATTTGATGATTCATTTTTTAAATTAAAATGATATGCATTTATATTTTTTAGAAGAGTTTTTAAATACCTTTAAAGTCAGGAAAATATGCTAATTTGTTGGAAATCATTTCAAATAATTTTGAGTAGACTGTGTATACCATTAAATAAAAATTATAGAGGCTCTAAATTCTATATGTTCTTGATCTTCTTGGTATTTCCATGAGGTTCCGAAGTTTTTTCAATATTTCTCGAATTTAGAATTCATTAAATATCAAAATATCTTGAGAATTCCCAAGAATTTCTTGGGTTATTAATTTTCTAAAATCACAGCGGACAAGAATTCTTGGCAATGCAATTTTAATTTAGGTGTAGTATATTTTTTTATAAATGAATTCACAATATGTTTTGATAAAATTAGACGAAAAAAATTAAATTTATTGGTCGGAAAAGGTTTAAGAATACATATTATTCAAAATATATTATAAATATGATTTTTTAAAATTTTTGTGAATTTTAAATTTTTTGCTTTATTTTTTAATGTCAAATGTGGTTATTGTAAGAATCATAAAATTGTAATAATGGAAAAGGTTAACCTTAGCTTCTACTCAACTCAGCAAAGACAAAAACCAAGTGCATTAAAGTCTCTCACTCGATTGGGGAAAAAGAATAACTTTGACTAATTGCCACTGCGATCGCTAGTGTAACTTCGAGGTCAGCAGAGCTCAGCTGAAAAAATATATGTTTTCAGCTGATTTGAAAAAGCTTAGCATTTGGTGCTCGCTGGGACTATCCCAGCGAGCACAGTTAGCAGAATAAAATAGGATTTTCAGCATTTTTTTGCTGAATCGGTCTGCTGGCCAATCAGCAGCTCTCGAACAAAAAGTGCTAAGCAAATACATAAAAATGGCACTGTTTAGCGCCCGCAGTGGATGATGGCAGAACTAAATACTGCCGGTAGATGGCGCCAGGAAGCATTTAGCAGCAAATTTTCTCTTTCACTTTTTTTCTTTTTCTCTCAAAATGTCAAAATGAACTTGGAATTTCCCCTGAAATTATTTATCAACTTGGGGGATATTATAATCACGATTTTTATTACTTATATTATTATAGGAATTATGCTGCGGTATGCTGCCTATAGAGAATGGTCAAATAAGAGTATTAAACATACTCCCGACCAAAAATGTTGCATTTTTTAGTGAATTGCGTCATTATTTTCTCGAGAAAAAAAAATATTTTTTTCTGAGCAAATATTCAGTCGGGGGTTATAAAATTATTCATTATTTATGAAAAATATGTTTTTTCTTTTGCAAAAAGCATATTTTCCTCAATTTTCGCAATTAAATATTGGCATCTTTCTGGAACAGCCATTGATGTATTATGCTCACAGTCGGTCACAACTATTGTAATTGATCTTGAAACAGGATTTTTCTACTTTTTTAACTTTTTTATGGTAAATAAAGTTGCAGATGCATTTAAAAAAATCCATTTAAAAGTTGTGACTTCCCCACTTAACTCTTTCGCCTCTTTTGGGACTCTGAGTACTCAAAGCAGCATATGAATACTCTGTGGAAAACAATGTTTTTTTTTAATTATTCAGAACTGATAAAAATCCGATTCTTGTGAATGATTACAAACTATAAGGATGTCTAAATGTAAAATATTTTTTGTAAGACCTCAATTAATTTCTGAGCAAAGATATTTTTGATTTAAAAAAAAAGTGAAATTGGCTTACAGTATATGCTGCGGTCCGGAAAGAGTTAATGAGTTCAATAATGCCTTTTAAAAATACTACAAAAAAATTTTTATGGATACTACAAAATAAAATATAATTGTTTTATCACAATTTAAGTTGAAAAATTTACATAAAAGCGTTTTTGTTTGTTGCGGCAAATGCGGAAAATATATATTTTTTACGTTATAAAATGTTTTATATTTTACAAGTGAAATAAATGTATGATCCGTGCACGATGCATATGCATAATGTATATGCTGTACTTCTCTATTTATAAATTTTCGATTATAAATTTTCTAAAGCGCATTTTTACGCAAAAAACTACTTTTATTATCGTGGTAAAATATCAAAACAAAAATTATTGTTTTTTTAATATTGTACGTATTCTTTTTTAAATGAAAAATTTATTCAATTTGATGATTCATTTTTTAAATTAAAATGATATGCATTTATATTTTTTTAGAAGAGAGTTTTTAAATACCTTTAAAGTCAGCAAAATATGCTAACTTGTTGGAAATCATTTCAAATAATTTTGAGTAGACTGTGTATACCGTTAAATAAAAATTATAGAGGCTCTAAATTCTATATGTTCTTGATCTTCTTGGTATTTCCATAATGTTCCGAAGTTTTTTCAATATTTCTCGAATTTAGAATTCATTGAATATCAAAATATCTTGAGAATTCCCAAGAATTTCTTGGGTTATTAATTTTCTAAAATCACACAAAAATTCTTGGCAATGCAATTTTAATTTAGGTGTAGTATATTTTTTTATAAATGAATTCACAATATTTTTTGATAAAATTAGACAAAAAAAATTAAATTTATTGGTAGGAAAAGGTTTAAGAATACATATTATTCAAAATATATTATAAATATGATTTTTTTAAATTTTTGTGAATTTTAAATTTTTTGCTTTATTTTTTAATGTCAAATGTGGTTATTGTAAGAATCATAAAATTGTAATAATGGAAAAGGTTAACCTTAGCTTCTACTCAACTCAGCAAAGACATAAACCAAGTGCATTAAAGTCTCTCACTCGATTGGGGAAAAAGAATAACTTTGACTAATTGCCACTGCGATCGCTAGTGTAACTTCGAGGTCAGCAGAGCTCAGCTGAAAAAATATATGTTTTCAGCTGATTTGAAAAAGCTTAGCATTTGGTGCTCGCTGGGATGTTGCGACGCGGGACATTTGAAAACATTTTGCTACTTTTTCAGAATAAAACTTTAATTTCTTTTATTAAGGTAATTTTTTTTAAATATTCTAACCATTTATTGAAGAACTCTGCCCAAAAAGTACTGTTTATTGATGAATTTCTTTTAAACAGTTGAATCTTTTTGTTTGAACTACTTTTACTCCGCACGAAATTCGTTCTAACGGACGATTTATTCAAAAGAAAGCCCCTGCGGTTATGCAAATTTTCTCGATGCATAATGCCATTTCGCGCAATTTTTTCGGTCCCGAAAATATGCATAATCCCGGGACTGAGTGTATGTAGCATCGAAGTGCTAAAACAAGGTCACGTGAACTCAATAATCATTTTTTTTTCAAAGGATTCCAAAGCTGTGGGAAAGATGTTCAATCTGTCCTGCACTCCGGAAGATTGAGAAATCCTGAGGAATTTTGACAACAAATCTCAGGAGGAAGGGTCAAACAGCCGGAAATTTGCCGGATTTTGAGAGGAAGCGGCTGAAAGCCATCCGATACCGTTAAAAATAAAAATTTTTGGAAGTCGCGTTTTTGAAATTTTCCTTTTAATTTTTAAATAAAAATATGTTTTATTGACAAAAACTAAAACTTTGAGATACATTTGACACAGGTGTCAATGTGCTAATTTTTTTACCTGAAATTTCAAAAAAAAAAATTGTTAAAAAAAGAAAAAAATATAGTTTTATTTTTGTCAATAAGACATTTTTATTTAAAAATTAAAAAAAAAATCAAGAACGCGAGTTCCAAAAATTTTGATGTTTGTTCGTAAGTATGAAGTGCTATTAATTCCTTGAAAAATTGAACTTCCAATTTTGAATTTAACTTGTTTTTTTTAAATTTTGAAAATGTTTTTAAAATATTTATTTATTTAAAAAAAAGTTAAACTGAAAAGTGGAAGCTCTGCTTTCCAGAGATAGTACTCAATGTTATTGATCAATAGTAAAAAAATCATAATTTAATAAACTTCCAATTTTGAATAAAACTTGTTTAAATTTTGAAAAAGTTTTAAAATATTTTATTTATTTAAAAAACAGTGAAACTGAAAAGTGGACGCTCTGCTTTGCAGAGATAGTACTCAATGTTATTGATCAATAGTAAAAAATCATAATTTTTGATAATGAGATTTTTGAGAAAAAATATTTTTAAAGAAAACAAAATGTTGTTGTCTTATGGTGTCTACACACAGAAGCAATTTTCGTCAAAAATTGCCTTTTTTAAAAAATTCTGACGTTTCTGCCTACAAAGATAGGGGAAATTTTCTTTAAAAAGGCATTTTTTAAAGAAATAGTGTGTAGACGCCATTAAAGACAACACAATTATATTTAAAAAAAAAGAGAAAAATAAGAAAAAATCCAATCCGTTCCCGAGATACAATACATTAAATTTTTCATCAAAAATCGGAAGTGAGAATTAAAGCGCGAGACGCCATCTTTGACATCCTGGCCAGGAATTTTTCTTTGGCAAAAAATATGTAGGGGAAAGTGCCCATGTTTTACATGGTCCCAAGCGTCATATTGACTAATATTTTCTTATGCTTCTGAATAAATGTGACGCCGCAATATATTTTAAAAAACAGGACACTTTCCCCTAATTTTAATATGGGTCCGATGAGTCACATATGTATTGAAAAACATAAGGAAAAATTTAGTCATTATGAAGCTTGGGACCGTACAAGCATGGGCACTTTCTGCTATATCATTTTATTGTACATATGTAAAATTCAAAAACATTTAAGACCATGAAGGAGCGATTTTCATTTTTCCCGTCTTAATTGAGATGGATTGGCCCAAGGAAAATATGCAAAAATTGAAACTTCAACGTCAATAAATCTCGTCAAAGATTTTCTTTATTGATTTTCGTTTATTGTTGACGGTCATTGAAAAATAATGTTGCAAAAATATTTTTTTTTAATGCTGTTTTCTAGTTTTCGTTACCCAAGTAACCCCTTCTTAAAAAGTTTATCATGTTTTATGTATTATAATGCCGAATGCATGATAACTTTTGATTTGTAAACATATTTTTAACATATTTCAATGAGAGTGATTGAAACCGGGATCTAGTTATCTCGCTCTCCCTCATATGCAGTTTAGAAAACATGTTTACAAAACAAATTTTTTGTGCGTTGGGTATAGATCACAATTTTGTTTTTGATCTTTAACATTTTTTTACTACTCGTACTCAAATTGTGGGCAGTTATATAATCGTCTTTCTTCAATTTGTCACGATCCTGGAGCTTAAACAGTAAAAGTTATCAACTTACGGTCTTCGATGACCCCCAATAAAAAAACAATATCTCCATACGTTTTTCTTTTTCTTTTCCCTTCACCTCTCTTCATGCCTGCCAAAACCATGTTTTTTCGATTTTTCTTAAAATTGACCTAAGCTTTTTCAATGTTTTTCAGGTATGTTTTAGATTAGAGGTAGTCCAGGCGAACATTTAGTTCAAACATACGTTATGGGCGGAAAATTCGCCATTTTGAATTATTGAAGGTCAAAGGTCAACCACTTTGGAGGGCCCATTTTTCAACCGATTTGGTTAAATTTAGATTTTTTGGAAAGGTATTGAAATTCCGAACCCGGCTGGATCGGTCTTCGTCGGCATATTATGTGATTTTAAATAAAAGCCGACATCATACGATTGGGCTTAAACTTTGCATAAACACGTTTTGACACTCTTCCGTAATATACCTTGATTCCCAGTAATATTACAATATGAATAATGCAATAAAATGTGTACACATCCGTATTGTGAGAGTTCTGATTTTTAAACACAGAGGATTCTAGTAAATAATTTCAAAAACCATAAGGAGTATGAACAATATAGCATATCTGGCTCGATATCAGATATCATTTGAAGTTTTAAGAAGGGTTTTTTTTTCAATAAGATAATAGTAGTAACCCTATTTTTATTATTTATAACGTTATAATAAAATGTTTATAAAAAAAATAATTCAGCATAATCATAGTCGTAGTGAAAAAAATAATAAGATGTTAATAAGAAACTGTAAAGTAAATAATCAAGGTATTTATATTCCCATAAAAGTATAAAATTATACCTCTACATTTGCATAAATAATTGTTTTTATTGCACAACGCAAATACAGATGTCACCAACGCAATATGCGTTCATATTTTTTTTTATTACATTTGTAGAGAACATGAGAGGCGCGATTAGAAAATTGATATTATTTAATTAACTCAAGGAAAAAACAACTAACCTCGCTTACAACACTAAACAATATTACTTTGGTACGTGGTAAGGTCTGGGGTAAAGCAGCAGTATTTTCCTCAACACCCAAGAATGCTGATTATTCAAGTTGTATCAATCACTTTCACTAAAATATCACACAACTATTAAGTCAAATTTATTAATCTGTCCTATGTCTTTTGATATGCACAAAGTAATTTATTTCATAAGGAAAATTGCAAAGGTTTTTTACGTGAAAATACACAGCTGTTATCCATCCCACTTGGAATGTCATCTCACTTCTTTTTCTTCAAGTCGCTGTATAAAATTTTTTCGAACATTGCCCGGTATGCCATTATACCTCTACAAATCGTACTGGTATTATATTAGTACTGCACAAAAATAGTAATTTATCTTCGGATGAAAGCGAGAAAAAATGTAAATGCATATTCATAAGCAAATCCAATTCAAACACTTGCTGATTCAACTGACGATTTAGCTATAATCTGCCGTAGTAAGCTAAAACTACGAATGATTTTTCACTAATACATGGATAATTGTTAGATGAAAAAGTACTATAGATATTCCTAGGGATGTTTCTAATTGGAAATGATATCGGTAAAATAGTTTTAAATTAAAGTTTCGACTGGAAAAATGGTGGCAAATTGTTACTCGAAATTCGCAATATGTATAACCTGGGCGGGGCATATTTAACTGATTCGTCTTACTTTTTTATTATCCTCTCTAGAAAAAGTCAGAGATTTTAGAGCTTTTAATATTAATTAGACGGTTTCATGCAGCCAATATCTTGGCCGGCTTTCTCATGTCAGTTCCTCGCTAAGATGACTTTATTGGTGACTGAGAAACTGACGGAGAAATTTTGGCCAGAAACCTTTTCAGATTTTCGTTTTACCTGAATGTATAATTCTTTTTTCATCTCTTTAATGACTGATTTTATGTTTCACTGTGTCACTGCAAGGGTACGTCATTATCGATGTCACTAACGAAGTACTAAATCGACTAAACCTTTATTTCAACGAGAACTTTGCTAAATCTCCATTTTTTTAGCTTAGTTTAGTCACAACCCAATTTTTCAGATTATGACTTAAGCGCTAAATCTCAGCCATAAGTTTCTAGTCTGAAGCCCGTATAAGCGCACTTACAACACATAAAAAACTGACAAATTTTATATTTTTTCCCAAATTATACACGAAGGAAAAACTTCATTTTTTAGCGAAATGTACGCTGGTCTCCCCTATCCCTTCAAATGTAACACACAATAAAGATCTTTTAAATTATTTTTAAAATAAATAAAAATATTATAGAATCAACAAAAAATCCATGCTATACGTTTTTTTATTCTAGAAAATATAGTTGAAAAAATAAAAAAAAATAAGTTTTTCAAGTCATTGATACATGTTTTCAATCGAGTGAAACTGAATCAATTAGAATTTTTACCTCTTATTATCCCTTTAAATTGTAATAGATACACAGTGAACAAACAGTGTGCCGACTTTCTTATTTGAATAATTGGGATTAGGAAGATTGGGTTGGTAGACAAAATGACAGATGTCTACTTCGTTACTTATGTGGATTTTTTTGAATTTATTCAACGTCGAAAATAAACCAAAACACATGGTGCCCTAACAAATGGAATCAAACACCCATTTCTGGTTCGGTATCCTTACCCTTGGTACACTGGTAAAAATAAAAGGACCACTTGTGATCCTTCTAAAAGGGTCATTGCCTGAAAGAGTCAATTTCATCAAAGCAAATGGGTGAAATTGATCTTTCTTTAAAAGATCAATTGAATGATCGAAGTAAAGGGTCCCGTACAGTGACCCTTTGAAAGGTTCCTTAACTTGAAGCTTTCAAAAAGGTCACTGTTTTATTTCTTTCCATTAGACATTGAAAAAAGAAAATCAGTGAGTAACTCTTTTATTGTCTTTCCTTAGAAGTTGCGCTTGTCTGAAGCACAATATTTTATTCAAAAGAACATTTAATTGTCGAAAAAATTGCGTGGGAAATTTTTCTGCGAATTTTTGACACTTTCAAAAGGATCACAACAAAGACTTTAAATGGATCAAATTGATCTTTTGAAATAATGAAAATTTTTCAATTTTTCACATAAATTTTCCAGTGAAAGAAAAACAATATCATATCGGAAAATGAAATCATTTCGTTCGCCTGGATGTAATCAAGGTACCACAAGTAATTATTGAACACTTACTGCACACATTTTAGAAGAAATTGTTATGCAAAATCTTCACTTGAAATGGAAAAGTGATCCTTTGAAAGGGTCCTTCAATGACAGAATTCCAAGCAAACACTTTGATTTCACTCACTGATTTTTGCTGAGATACTTCCTGCACATAATTACTACACAAATCGTAATAAAACCGTGAACTATGCACTTTTTATTGAATTTATTTGCATAATTGCGTCTTTATTTGTCAGAAACTGCGACCTCTGACTGCTTTGACGCTCTGTTCGAATCCCGCCCCGTGCAAACAACTTCAGAAAAAGACATTTTCACGGTGATAAAAAAACGTAATATAATGCACCGCCTCTGCCCCCAAAAACTCTGGGAACATGGAAAAAGCTTCTAAACTACGGGGAAGGTGCTTCTGGGCGGTCTACAATGAGAGAAATCCGAAAAAGTTAAAATAACATCCCGGAAATGTGAATTTTATCCTACAGTATTGATCCGAAATCGGTGTAAATATTATGCTTTTTAGGTGTATTAGGGGTTAAAGTTACACTTTTTCATGTTATATTTACCATTAAAAAGGTGTTGAATTAACATTAAAAAATGTTGATATATTTTTACACCTAAAAAGTGTTAAAGTTATGAGGAAAAAATGTTAATCGCACCCCCGTTTTTTTCTCAGTAAACACACACATGGACTTAGCGGATTCTTCCACCACGGAATGCAACAGCCATATAACATGATTACATTTTAATAAAGTATTCCGATACGATTAATAATAAATCTAAATATTTAATAAATAATAAAAATACAAGATATTTTTGTAGGATTGGGAAAAAACTTATAGAAGAATTAATTAAAAGGCAAAATTTTATCCGCCGGGATCATCCCAGTGTAATACCAAATATCGAATTCGATAGATTTTCACATGGTCAGACGGGTTATTTGTTTATTTTGTGTATTTGTTGATAAGACCGCAAAATTTTGTTTACGCAGATTAGTAATAGATTTATGTATATTTTGAATATAAATGCAAATACACTTATAAGTTTTCTTAGCAATAAAACCTTGAATTCATGTAAATTACAATTATGTTCAATCACTTGAAGGATATTTTAGCTGTACGTAACTGGATGCTTTTAAAAATATATTGACTTTTTTTTAATTAATACTTTTTTTTTAGGAAATTGAGGAGAGAAATCAGAACGAGGAAATACTTCCTTATGAAGCAGAATTTCTACAGCAATTGCGTAATTTATCAAGTTGGGAAAAGGTAAGATAATCGAAATATTAAAGATGAAATTAAATAAATTTATAAAGATTGTTAAATTAATGGTTGACGGTTCACAGATCTTCCTACAGAAACGTCTGTATGCATGTGAATGGCAAGTAGGCAGTCCCCATTTAATGGCTGTACTGCAGCAGGAAGGACTCTTCAACATTTCCCTCTATCTTACCAATCTCTCTAATGCCGATGACGCCAATAACATCCTTAATGATCTCCTTGAGGTGGAACACAGTCTTTTGACTGAGATTGTTCTCAGTGCCGCTATGGAGAGCTCTCAATCGGAAAAGCTTGCGTGCCTTTTGGAGAAATGCTGTGAAACTGCCTTAAAAGATCTTCTCAAAGATCCAAGTCTGGAAATTCCCAATTACATGGAACGCCTTGAAATTCATCTCCGAGATAAAAGTGATTTGCAGCATTTTCGAAAAATGCATTTAAAAATACTTGCATCTCTGCACGAATCACAAATTCTGGAAGCACTCACTAAACAGAAAGAATGGGCTGAAGAAGGAGTATTTATGAGAAATTCATCTCTAAACGCACTACTTTCTCAGGTTTATTACAACTATAAATTTCTTTTGGGAATTCGGGGAATTATTCATTGTTTTTTGTTTTTGTTTCACAGATAACTAAGATGCACAGAGAATGTCTCGAGAGCCTACTGAGTTCCATGATAAAGAACAACTTTTCAGAGTGGAAATTTTCTCTGGCAATCTTTAATTTTATTCTAACTTCAGTGTCTCAGGATGATCGTTTATTTGTCAAAAGTAAGTTTTTGTTTTTGAAGCTATTGGGTAATGAATTTTAATTAATTTTTTTCATTAATTCGTAGAATTCGTGGAAAGTTTTTTTTGGAAGGCATGTATAACGCGAAGTGAGCAAAAGTTTCAAATCTTCCTTCTGTTCATCCGGGAGATATCTTATGCAAGCGGAGAAGCAAAGAAAACCACCTATGCTACGTGGTACAAAGCCACAATCTCTGAAATGACCTACAAAATTCAACCAGAAGATTTTCGAGTTACAATAGCCTACTTAATCAATTTTACTCATCTCGAGGAAGACATGGATTTCCTGAATGTTCATATCAAGACTTACATATCTGCTCCAGCTCGGTGTCAGGATATTGTGCAGGAATTTAAGCAAATCTCAAGAATTCGTCTTAACTCCCTGACAACACAAACCGAAAAATTGGAAAAAGTTGTACAGGTGTCAGGCGATGAGGATTGTGATTGTGTAATATTCATTGATTGAAAGAAAAATTTTATTGACAAAAAGTAATCTTACCCCTTTACACTAAAATCCGTATTTACTCTGTGTTTGTCGTCTGGATTGACGATTAGCTGCCCACATTGCTTGTAGTTCCTGCTCGTTAGCTTTTGCCTGGTACGCCAAGTAAGTAATCTGATGTTTCCTCTTGCTCAATCCACTAGCTTCAGTGCCCGCGGCAGGTTTTGCTTTTGGAATATCCGTTGAATTAGCCAAGGCATGACGCATCCATTCCTCTTGACTTGGCATCACTTCATCACCCCGGATGTCCACAATGTTAATATCCTCAATACGTGCCCTCTTTGTCCTCTTGCCACTGCCACAGAGTTTCTCCAAGGCTGTATCATCCAACGCCATGTCCGTCTGGCTTATCGATTCCATAGGAAGTTCTTCTGTCTCATTTGTATTTATTGGTGTTTCTGATTCTTGCTCAAATCTCGAACTAGTTGCAGCTATTTGTGCTGCCTTCTTAGCCACCAGAACACTTATTTCGTTCTTACTGACTTCTGGAAGATCGTCGTTTGTGTTGAGACGGAAAAAGTCATTTCCAGTATCACTGTCATCGCTACATTCATCATTATCATCCGGTTTAGGTGCACTTTGCTTGGTCTGTTTCTTCAAATGCCGATTAACCACTGAGTCCGGAACCAAAGCATTGCGTTTCTTCTTCCCATCGGCGCTCGTTTGAAAGAGAGTCTCTGAGAGGGGTTTTGGCAAAATACTCAGCAAATCACTCCCCTTGGCTTTCTGTGAAGTCTTTTTCTTTTCTGACTCATTGTCATTGTCTTCCAAATCCTTGAAATCTGATAGAGATGGAATTGTTATGCGAACTGGGCCTTTTTTGGCAGGAGGTTCCTGTATTGGGGTTGCTTTGATCTTCAGAAACTCGTCATCTTCCTCCTCTAAAATTGCTTTGTGCATATCCTTATTCGGTGCTGGCAAATTGAAAATTAGACCACCAATAGAAGAATTTGTGCTAGATCCAGAAGGCTGCTTCTCATCATCTTCGTCACTGATAGGATCTTCATCAGCTTTCTCTGGCTTCCCTTCACTTTTTACATCTTCCTTCAATGCACTACTCTCTGCATCCTGTCTTTCTCCTTCTACACTGTCATTGTCTTCATCACTGCTATATTCGTACGCCACCAAAGACATTTTCTTGTTCTTTCAGAAAATTCTCATTAATTCTTCAAGCAAAACAAATGAAAACAATAATAAATTTTTAGGTTATGTACACTTTTGAGCGATTTTTTAAAGCGCAGGGGCCGTATCCTCCAGATGTGAGAGTTTGATTTTGTGGACAAAGCCAACTCTCCGTGTGGAACTCGCCTATTTGGTATCCATACGAAATTTTCGTTGGAACTTTTCTCACCAAAAATCGGGGAGAATCTCGAATGGTATTCCCGGTGAAAGGATTAATTTAGGGTAGAGTCAGCCCTTTTGGCCATGTGAGCACTTTTGGCCACCTAATGTAAAATCACATTGTAAGGCAATTAAGAGTTTATTTAGAACAGGAAAATGGGTCTTATTTCGTGACCTCTAATCTAACGAATCAGAAAACCATATTTGATTTTGTATCGACTTGATTAATTCTAAGTTATTGAAAGAATTTCTCGACAAGGTAAACAATCAGTAAAAAAACATGGAATTCTTAAGAAACTTGTTTATGTTAAGAGAAATTGTTTTGCATTATTTCATATTTTTGATGAAAATATTTGATGTTATTCAGTGAAAGTCTATTTCTTAATTGACTAAATTTTATTGTGATATCATCCTTAATAAGATTTTCTAACAAATTAAATGAAAATCGGATGTGGCTAAAAGAGCTTACTTTTTTCGGATGTGTAAGTACTTTTGGCCATTCATTTTCCCATACATTTTAGACGTGGCGCACCTCGCAGATTTCAGTAAAAACTATCGTGACTTTTGACTGATTTTTACATCAAATAGAAAATGTGCAAAAAGTCATTTAAAATACTCTAATAATCACATAAAATTGGTGTTAAATAAGAATAGGACTTGTGCTGTGTATTTGTGAAAGTTTTCGAAAGCTATTTCTTCTCTTATTTTATTAAAATTCTATTGGAAACAAGTGGCCAAAAGTGCTTACGCACAATGGCCAAAAGTGCTTACAAAGTGGCCAAAAGTACTGAAACATGCATAGTTGCATAAAATGCATTTTTCACTAAAATATCCAAAAAATTTTGGGAATTCTCTTGGATTATTAGGAAGAAACGGCTTTAAGGTATCTTTGTACAAAATTTCATTTTATTTAAATAAAGATTATAGAAATTACAAGCACATGAAACCTTAAAGTTGCCAAAAGTACTTACTCCACCCTACGTAGAAAATAAGCAAATAAATTAAAATATCGCGTTTTTTTAAGTTTTAAATTGTTTTTAAATGATTATTTCAATTAATAAACACAATTTCCGTATATTTATATGTAATAAATTCCAATGAAGTTTTCTTCTTAATAAACTGTGCAGGAATTTTGAACTTTTTTCTTATTATTTTTCTAATTTTTTGAGTTTGATACCAATCATTTTCAAAATTGTTTATTATTTTAATATTATTTTGTTTCAACTCTCGTAAATAAGAAAACGGTTGTGTCCATTTAATGATTAGATCTTTGATTAACCTATTTATATTCTTAATAAATACGAAATTGAACAGATTTTTAGCAGTTTACTTGGCCGTGAACTCTTTTAAAATTCTTAATTTTTGTTTTAACTAAGGTAAAGGTCCCTATGTCGACCACTTAACTCTTTCGTCTCTTTTGGGACTGTAGTACCCAAAGAAGCATATGCATATTCTATGAAAAACAATGTTTTTTAATTATTCAGAACTGATAAAAATCCTATTCTTGTGGATGATTACAAACTATAAGGATGTCCAAATGTAAGATATTTTTTGTACACTGAGAAAAATGGAATTTATTTAAGTTGAATATTTTGCATTTAATGTTAAAAATTCTGGGTAAATATTCGAATCAATTGATTTTCCTTTCAATACAAACGAAATAATTTTGATTTTGAAAGTAATCACAATAATTTCAAATATTTTTGCATTCATACGGAGAATAAATAATTTTTCTTTTAGCGCGAATGTTTAAATATTTGCAATAAATACCTCAGCTTTTGAATCAAAGATAATATATGGTAAAAATAACAATTATACATTGAAAATGAAAAACTACACATTTATATTAAATGTGCAACTTTGTGTTGTCAAAAATAAAATTTTACTTTTGATTTAAAAGTACTGTTTTATGAAATCAAATGCAACAAGCATTTATTTAATGGGTAAAATTTAATATTGACATTTTTGTATACATCTTAATATTATCTGTATTTATTTCAAATGAAAAAGGCTTTTTAAACAATTGTTTCAAAATTTTATTTCAAATGATTTTTTTTCTATCTAAACATTAAATGACCAAGTATTGAATTGAATTGTGAGAAACTTTTCGGTATAAAATATGCATTTCATTTAAATGTAAAAATGAAATAATTTTAAGTAAATATTTGATACGAATGGTTTTTGTCGTTAAATACAAATAACAGTGGTTTTAACATTTACTGCAGTCGTCATAATTTGAAAAATTATTCATTTAAATTAGGGTGAAAATAAAATTCCTTTCATCATAAATATCAATACGTTTTAAGTGAATGACTTCTTATTCTAATCGAATACAATATGTGAAAATAATAACATTATATTATTTAAACATAATCTTTAGCCAAATGAAACAAACAAAATTCTATGGCATCGATCACGCTCAAATTTCAGTATGTTATAGCTGGGCCTTAGAGCTTCGACTAAAAAAAAAAACCGCAAAACTTCCCGGGCTAGAAAGTGTCAAATTATTTTTCTTTAAATGGCTATAGATCCCATTCTAACTGTCATAATTTGATCAACGAGGGCGTTTTGGTAAACTTTCGTGAAATGCCGATCTCCTTTTAACATCATAAATTCGTAAACCTACAGCTAGGGGTGCTGTAATTAAAAAGAAAATTTTCCAATTTTCTAAGTTAATTAGCACCGGCTCTATAGCACGGATCGGGCTGAAATTTTGGTAGAGGGAGCGGATTGAGCTAAAAATTCTTCATGAATCTCTCTTAAACATGCCTAAGAAAACTTTTGTTATAAAGAATAAGGTAAATACCAATTATTAAAATCATTCTTATTGATTAGGTTTTTTAAATTTTCATTTTAAAAAAAATTGAATGAATTTCGCTGTAAATCATCCAAAAATTTAATATTTGGCTGATGTACACGCACGAACGCAAATGCACGAGGGTCAGTGTATTGTGTTCTTCAATTGCCGTGATTTACATAAAATAAATAATATTAGTTTCTATATGCATTGATTAGAACAATTAATAATTTGAATGAAATTTATATTTATTTAGAATGAAAAACCAATCAAATCTAATACTAGTTTTTGAATCAATAGCATAAGTATTTGAAAAAAAGGAAATTACATTCAGATCTATGACTGATTTTATCAGTACGGAAAACATTAAAACGAGTCAGTCTTGAAGAAACCGCTGAGTTGAAAAGTTGTCACACAAATTATTTCCAATCTATTTGAAAATGAAAAAAAAAACTAAAAAAATGTTAGAGTGAATAAGTAAACTTATAAAGTGGCAAAAATCATCAAGTGATCGACAAAGAAATTTGATAAAGTGTTGGAAATCGTTATATTGGGTAAGTAAAAAAATATTTGCCAGAAAAGTATTAATCATATTCGGTAAATTAAATTAAATTTATTTCTTCTTTTAAGCTAAAATGGAATGTCAAACTTTTTATTATTTTATTTAAATTTAAAATTCGTCATAAGAATTTTTTATTATTTAATACTTTACTAACGATTTGTAATTTTCAATATTTTTCAAGTTCAATCGATCATCCTGATTGCAAGTCATTGTTGATTGGAAACGCCCGTGAGCAGAAGCTGGAAAATTATCCCTATCTGTTTTATCGAACTACTTTTCTTCAAAAATTCCATCTAGGAGGGACCTAAATAGTATCAAGGTAAGAAAATTGATTTTTTTTTGTAATGCAATAAGAATTACATAATCTGTGAAAGTTAGCATTGATCTTTACAAAGAAATATTGGACCTCGCATAATTTTTTTATTATAAAAATGTGAATTATATCAACTTATTTATGTTGAATATGTATTTTCAATTATCGCTTTGGAAAATATCATACTGGAAAAGTTTTTAATTTCATTTTTATTTTTTTCTTTCTTTTATCAAGACTTTCTTTCTTTTATCACTGGGCAAAGGACAATCATTGTCTTTTCCATGGAATTGGAAAAGTGATTCGAAGATAGCAGCAGAACTCAGAGCAAACAGTAAAGGCCGTAAATCTGCAAAACACAACTTAGAAAAGTGAGCGCTGTAATAAAAGTAGACGAGGAGCACTATCACTGATCAAGTAAATTACATTGAATTATTAAAAGTTCTTAATCGCCATTGGTGAAAAATAAATACTGTAGTCCTACAATTATTATCTGGAATTATAATTATCACCCAGATTAAAAGACGAAATTCTATTAAAGTTTTGAGAAAACAAGATTCTAAAATCAAAATTCAATTTTTAATGATTAACATAAAAGGACATCATATTATACGTATAAGTTTTTTTGAGACTTTATTGTTGGGTTCTTTTAAAGATTATGGAAAAGGACTATAATTATTTCCACCACTCTATTTTCAATAGCTATTTCGACTATTTCAATAGATACCATATAGATTCAGATTTTTAATTCCATTAAATTTTATTTTCTGTCTTTCAGATTTCATTATGTCATCGTTTATCTTTACGGGGCAAAAGACAATCAGTCTTTTGAAGTATCTTATTTCTTCTGAACCTGGTAAACACAATTGGGAGAAAGCAGAAGAGCATACATCCAGAAGCTGAGAAGAACTTCACGAAACTACTAGAAAGTCGTGCAACACCCCATAGAAATTAATGTAATACAATTATATTGTGAATACACATTATTTATGTCAAATAAATTTATTTTTGAAATCATAGCAAGAGTTTTTTAAATATACCCTGGTACTGTTATATCTACCCGAGAATATTATTTGATTTAATGTGGAGGAATATCAAAGCAAACATATTTGCCATTGAATCTATGGTAAAGAACATTTAAATATACCAAGGAAATTTTTAATTTTACCCATTGTGTATTTAAATTAATGGTAAATCGTGGTTAAAACAAATATTTTTACTATTGAAACTATGGTAGTGTTACCCAGAAATTTTTGATTCTACCCATGAAAGTGTTTAAAATCCACTTTAGAAATAAAGTGCAAATATATTTGATTTAAAAGACATGTTTTCTTTTCAAATACAGTGCCATTCAAAATAAATACAAATATATTTGTTGTGGCTATGATTACTGCCTTTCAGATCAAATGTAAAAATATTTGAAGTAAAAGTCATCTGTATTCAAATTAAATAAAACATTAGAAACAAATGTATTTCACCATTGGCTGACGAAAAAAATATATTTTTTTTGATTTTACCCAGAAAAACATTAATACTACCCATAAAATTTTTCTCGGTGTAGGACCTCAAATAGTTCCTGAGCTTAGATATTTTTGATTAAAAATTGTGAAATTGGCTTGCAGCATATGCTGCGGTCCGGAAAGAGTTAAGGAGATGTTTTGTGAAAAACTTATGAAAAAACAATTATAATTTGTCTTTTTTGATAGGGTTTTTATCTATAACTATAGAATAGATCCTTATCTATCTTATGGTGAACTTCATTTAGACATAATATAATTTTAAATTACAAAAAAATTAAACTGTTTCAAAAATGCGATGTGTTCCTCTACTCGACCACTCTGATATCAGAGTGCCTTTACTCGACCGCCTGGAGTTCCTCTACTCGACCACCCATTTTTTCTAAGAAATTAAATAAACCACAAAACTATAAAGTCATGCATTTAACTTTGGCTTTCTAACACTTCATGAATAACGCTTAAAATTAAGTCAATCATTAATATAAAATATGAAAACTCAGTTTTATGAATTTATTCAGAAGTAGTAAAACATTTAACTGAAAAAGCTCCACTTCCTATGATTCGTCGACAGGTCGAATTGAGGAACATTATATTAGAAATGCACTTTCAATTTTAAGACCTTAAATTTAATGTTTAACTTAATCGTGGAACTAAAATTTTTGCACACAATAAAGATAAAGTCCTCAACTTGCGATTAGACTCAAAATTTCAATTCTCAAGTAATCTGTAAGGATAATAATTGAAATAATTCCTTAAGAAAACAATTAAGAATATCAATAAGAATGCCATAAATTGATGAAAAATTGCGAATTTTTATTTAAGAAATACTTTTAACGCTTCGTAAAAGTGCTTTTTTCAGTGTTCTATGGTCAATTTCTATGATATTTTCACTGATTTATATTAATTATGAAATAACTGACCCTATGATGTTAAACTATTTGCCAAATATTATTGCAAATGTAATTAATTTGAATAAATATTTCGCCTGGTCGACCTGAGGAACCTAGGGTGGTCGAATAGAGAGGCGGTCGAATAGAGGATACTTTACCTTAATACCGGAGAAAAAAGATCGCATAATTTATAGGGAGTTTATCGGGAAAAGTTCTTTTTTAGTAAGTTGAAATTGTTAGATCTCAAGAACCAACAAAACGAATATTTGCAGTGAAATAATACCACTTATTATAAAATTATAAATGGATAATAATTGAACAAATATTTAAAAATCGTGTAGTTACGTGTTCTTCTTTAAATTAGAAAAAATATATATTGAATGAGATTCTTGATATTCGCATCTATATTATCCTTTTTTATTCGACATATAATCTAAGAAAAATTGTAACTTCTCTATTGGAAAACTATTTACAATGCTTGAAACACTTTTCTTTAGGTTAATAAAGTCTTTATTTGAGAAAATTCCTTCAAATACTCCACGTAAAATAGAAGAGAAAACGGATAATGTCTAGAATTTTCCGTGAAAAATATATCAATTTTGAATTTTACCCTTGAATGATTGTATGTATATCAGTATCTTCTAAATTTAAAATTTTCAACGATCTTTCTATTTTTCTCAAATTGACTAAGGGTAAAACCGGATTCTGAAAGTTAATAAAATTCTCTATATAATTCTGTAATAATCGAAAAATCAAAAAATCTTCAAACTGCCATTAAAATAGCGGAAGTGCGAATTGTTTATCAAACATTGCGAAAATATCATGAATATTTGTCGAGGTTCTCAAGTATTGTAAAAATGTTACAAAAATACTCGTCAAATCCGAAAACAATACAAAATTAGCTACTAAGAAAAGTTTTCTTGGCGAAAACTCGTAACCCTTTAACATTTAATATACCTCATCTCTTGAAAATTGCTTTGAAAAATCACAAAAAAATTCAAGAGAATATGAAAATATTGAAAAAAAAATTATAGTTGCAGAATAATATTGCAGAGAATAATAAGATGAAAATTAACTTTACACCTTTTTTTCTTTTCCGAATTTCTGTTGGAATTTTACTTATTATTTTCAAGAAAAAGCGCAAATTATAAATGAGAATTTTTAAATTTTACAGAAAAATATATATTGATATGAATCCTATAATCCTTGTCAAATTGCTTAAAAAAGAAAAATTCAATGGAAATTTGTTTTTTTTTTGTTACAAAAATCTCTGAAAATTCACTTTAGCATTATTTGACAATTTTCAAAAAATTTATACAAAACCACAAGAAAATGAGAAAATCTTTATAAGTATAAATACTTATTTATAATTGAATTAGTGCAAATGCAAAGGATTTTTTTAAGTTTTCTTTACTGTAGTAAAATATTGAAAAGAGAAATTTAGCAAAAATTCCGTTGCAGTTATTTAAGTGTTAAGAGGAGTCGCGATGAATAAATCAAAGCTTATAACAATGTTATTTAATTTGTTTATTCATTCATTGAATTTATAATAATTACTTCAGTATTCAATTATTTTCAAAAACGGCGGCGCGGAATGTCAAAAAACCATTTCAACTAAGAGTTCCACGCGAAAATCTCACCTGATTCTCTCCGATATCGTGGATATGGAGAGCGGGCAAGTGGGAAAAATAGGAGAAAATGTCACGGAGAGAAGCTCGCGTAAAATCTTCTCTCACAAAGTGAAGGATACGGGCCCCAGAACGTGCTATAAAAACCATAAAAAACATAAGCACCTGAGCGGACACGCGGACCGTTTAGCCAAACACGACACAGAATACACAAAAATATTGTTTTTACGTTTTTTCTGATTCCTTAGAAAAAATAAGGTAAAATAAATAAATAAAGGTAAAATAGAGAGCAATAAGAAACGGGTTTTGAGAAACTTACATTGCCAATTTAAAGATAAACAAATGACAAAAATACTGCGATGCGATATTTCTTGAAAACAATTTTCTTTTACAGGGATTTTAGCATCTTTGGTCCTTTTAGCATCTTTGTCAAACGTAAAAATGGATCTTGAGGATTTGGTGGATGATGATAGTTTACTGGAATTGATCTGCAAAATTGCAAAATACGTTTTTGACCACCATGGGATAAAGTTGGCACAACTCGACAGCTTTTGGGAAGATTTTCCTAAAGAATATCCAGAATTTTCTTATTTGGATGTAACAGATTTGAGAATTACTTTTATGTGTGATGTCCTTTTGAAAATGAGCATTGATAACATTTATGATTTGCCGGATGAAGTATTTTGCTACTTAAAAGTAGGAGATTACGATCTGGTTGAGGAATATGATGACGAAGATTGCGATGAAACTCGTATGTTATATTTGTAGCTTATTTTATAAATTCCTCTGATGGTTGTATAAATTTCAGTTCAGGATACTGATATCTTATTTGGTTTAGGCGCAATTGGTCAGGAACCTAATCTAAATCGTGAAGTTTATCGCAACTGGGCTAATAACGAATATCAGATTCTCCAAATAATCGCACCAGATGATGATGATGATGATGAATCCTCTAATTCTCATTAATTTAACGATTTAAACATTAAAAATAATAAATAATGAATTTCTCTAATGTAAAACGTTAAAATGTGGAAATTTTGAATAAAGTAAACAGCGCCCTCATTTTTCAATGTAGTCTCAACTGCGAAATAAAATACAGCAGCGCCAACTGCGCACCTTCTCAAACACAAAATTTGAAGGGGTGGGGGAGTATTTGACATTTCTTGCACTAAAAAATTTGCACATTCACGTTCAAAAAGCAAGTTTACCCTTTTTGCATTGGCTGTAACAAAAAACAAACACAAGGAACATCTCACTGGACATCCTGGAGAATGCCTAAATTTGGGCAGATAGCAAAAATTCATGGTAGGCATTGTGACGTCACAGAGACTTCCGTGTTTTGGTCTGGACACATAATTTTTTCTTGAATTTCCTTGCAGTCAACAAAGCTGAACAGCGATAAAATGGCCCTGCCAGAGGATCAGAATTTGCCTGAATCTCTGGAAAAACTGGAAATAACTATGCCTAGTCAAGGACGAAGAATATCTGATGGAAGTATTACTTCAAACCCCTTCTTTATCCGACCAGAAAGCCTAACGAGTAACTCTCAGAAGGTGCACGAGAGGCAGGATACCAATCTTTCAGAAAGACTCTTTGGATCAAGATGCAATCACTGTGTGTCAGAACGATTGTCTGGACAAAGAAATTCATTGGAGCACACAATCGTGAATAGGAAACCTTTCAAGAGACACTCCCGGAAGCGAATTCTAAGAGAGCCTATCCTGAAGCAGGTCACCAAGTGTATTCACGATAAGTCCACATTGGTTGATGGATCCAAAGAACCAGCTACAAATGATGATGACAAATTGAGATCGGATAAGTGTTTCGATTTGAGTCGACTGCTTCCGGAGAGTTTGTTCCTACCACACGGATTAACAGGCAGACCGCAGGATCATCGGTATCTCAAGCGAAGGGCATCTCAGTCTGATGAAGATGACATAGGTACGGAGGATTCTCTGAGAATTCCAACACATCATAGTTCCTGCACTACAAAACTCTCATCAAATGGGTCATCGTGCTCGCAACAGGCCCGGATTCATGTTGTTGCAGCCACATGTGACGTCACAATAGACGAACTGGCCAGCTATTTTGAGACATTTGTCCACATACCCAAGAAGATGTCTTCGATGGCAGAAATGATGTATACATAATTATCCTCGTGGTAAGGTAAGGGATTCTATTTTGATCAGAACCTATTTCTTTATCTTTTGAAATACAAATTAAAAAAAAATAAATTCTGACTATTAAAACTTGTATGATGAAGAGAAATAAAATATTGGCAAATTTTTTGTAAAGAAAAAAATGTTTCAGCGACCGTTACGGCGCAGTGAGTATTTTTAGAGGTATTTATGGTTGACCCATTTATCATATTATCATTAACTCTGCACCACGAAATTTTAATATCATAATTTTACATTTTTCATTTATTTCAATCTTTTAAATTTTATTAATTTACTTATAAGGATGGATAGGTAGGCCTTATACATTTACTATAAAAAAAATGGAAGGGAAGCGTTCTAACCTGTGCGTGACTGATCTATTCCCCAATATAGTAAAAAAAATATTATTTTTTTACTATATTATTTACTTAGAAGTTCTTGATTTTCCTATAGAGGTTTTTGGTATTTTTTTTCTACACATTTTCTGACATCAATTTAATCATTGAGGGATGAAGAGTTATTATTTAAAATCACAGATTTTATATACAGTGGCGCTCAAAATAATAGAATCACTTTAAAATAATTTTAAGGATATCCAGGTTAATATCCCTCGCTCCAAGGCACTCTAAGACAAGATCCTAAATTTGATTCAGCCACCGTGTCCTGGGCCTATCCGAAGTCGTGCTCTCCTCACAATGGTTTGCATTGCTTTTCTGTGTAATCTTTCTTTATTCATCCGTTGAATATGGCCATACCATCGAAACTATGATCTCTCGCTCTCGACACGAGGAATCGACTCCTCACGAGTAAAAAATTTAAACTCATCTCGATACTTGTATCAATCGTGTAACCCTTTAACTCTTTCGTCTCTTTTGGGACTCTGAGTACCCAAAGCAGCTTATGAATATACAGTGAAAAACAGTGTTTTTTAATTATTCAGAACTGAGAAAAATTCAATTCTTTTGGATGATTACAAACTATAAGGATGTCCAAATGTAAGATATTTTTTGTAGGACCTCAATTAATTCCTGAGCTTAGATATTTTTGATTAAAAATTGTGAAATTGACTTGCAGCATATGCTGCGGTCCGGAAAGAATTAATTGGGAATCATAAAAAATCAATAAAATCAATCAATGAATGGGGATCTCTGAGTGAGAAACAGCCAATTTTCTTCAAATATATTTTTTATTGCTCGAATTCAAGGAGAGAGCAGTTATATAATCGTTTTTTAGGTGTGATTCCTTCTAATCACACCTATTGTAATCCTCGGATTTTCTAAAAGTGCTCAGATCGAACTGAAATTCACAGGGTATATGTTTTGAACATCCCTGATGCCGAAAATCATAAGTCGGCAATTTCGGGTCCGTCCGGCCGTCCGTAGTACGCAATATCTCTGGTTTTTGGCAAGAGATATCTTCATATATTTTTTTAATACATCTACTCGCGCGTACGACGATGTCTGTGCTATTAGTTTTTTGAAAAACCGGTTAAAAATCACGTTTTGTAGTTTATCTCGAAATCTAAGCATGCGATTTTGAAAATTCTATGTTTATGTTGTAGCCCAGAAAATTTAGGGTAAATGTCCTAATTCAAAATCATTTCCAAATGCTTTAACTTTGACAGAAGATTCAACACATTAAGTTTATATTTTTTTTTCTGAAGAGAATTACATATATTTGCTCCTTGACTCTTCTAGAATGTTACTGTTTAGTGAAAAATCTTTAGATATAATTTGAAAATTTTTTAAATACAAGAAAAATACACGAGCGTAAAATGCTTCTATTGGAAACATTAATCCAAAGGGAAACAAGGGAAAGTTTCTAATTGGAGACAAACAGTGTAAGTGAAACGGCGACGAAAGGCTTCCAAAACCTTCTTGAGTTGCTCCTGAGTGCACAATTTGTTCTTATTCCTGATCTTTTCTCCTTTCCCATCTAAAACAATATTAAAATTTCTCAAAAAATCATAATTCCGGGGTTTCCCATTGAAGCATTTGCAAACACTTCAGAAAAACCCTTTTTGTTCACGAAATAGGTAATTATTTCATTTGCAAAACTTCACGTACCGTTAACAATAAAGATTAGCACTTAATTTAACTAAAATTAGCCAGAAATATGACATAAATGTTAAGCAAAACGAATAAACAACAGTCACATCATTGTGTTTTTCATTGGAAAACATGGTCGATCAATAAAAAAAATCGATGGTGAAAAGGTACGCTTTTAATTTTTCTGAGAAATTAATAAATTAAAATTTGTGAATATGAGTGAATTTTCGCTTTATTTGGAGCAAAATTAACTGAATAATGAAACTGTGGTATAGAAAATATATAAATATAATAATTTAGTACTGTATTTATCATGAAAACAATGACGTTTCCATTTGGAATAGCGAAAAATTTCCATTTGGAGCAGGTTTTGAATTAGCTTAGTTTACCCTAGACCAATTAAAAAAAATAAGACATTCATCGAGCAGTTCTCGAGATATTTCACTTTAAAGATTTCAATTTTAAGAAAATTTGCTATTAGCGTCAGGCGAAAAAAAAACGGGAGAAGCGGCGTCGAACAAGTTTTTCCCATGTATAGCACTCTCCCTCTCTCCCTTTCTCTCTCTCTCTCTACATAGTGAACCTATAATCGAAGATTTGTAAGGTGACTTATACAATTCGCGATCCGCGATTTTTTTCGAGGATCTTCGCGAGACGCGAATTTTTTCTCGGATTTTCGCGGGGGTCGAATTTTTTCGTGGATTTTCGCGGAGCGCGTATTTTTCCTCGGTAATGAATATCTTCGCGGATTCTCACGGTTCGCTGACAGAGGTTCTAAACGGATGTAAAGTTTGAGGCCTCTATCTCATAGTTTCCGAGATAATCGACTTTAAAGATTTTCAGACACTCTCCTCTCATGCATTTCTCATCAAATTTTCCTTATTAATAACGATAATGTTTTACATACAGTTTAAGAATTATTAAACGAAATTTGCATTATTTATGTATAAATATCGTTCGAGTTTGCCACAATCCAAATTTGCAATGAAGGAATCGCAACTCTATAAGCTGATCTAGGCTTATGACTGCACTGGCTTTTTTTTTAATTTGTCACCATCCTAGAACATAAACGGTAAGAGATATCGACTTCTAGGCTTCGATGACCCCCAATAAAACTATATCTCTAGACATTTTTTTCCCTTTTTCCTCTATTCCCCTCCATCTGCTAAAAACCATGCTTTTTGGTTTTTCTTAAAATTGGCCTAAGCTTTTTCAATGATTTTTTGATATGTTTTAGAGATAGTTCAAGCGAACATTTAGTCCAAACATACGTTATCAGCGGAAAATTCACAATTGTGAATAATTGAAGGTCAAAGAACAAACACTTTGGATGGCCCATTTTTCAACCAATTTTGTTAAATTTAGATTTTTTGGAAAAGGTATTAAAATCTCTGAACCCGACTGTATCGGTCTTTATCAGTAATGAACCGGTTATCGACCGATTTTGAATAATGTTTTTCGAAAAAAATTTTTACTTGATTTTAAGTTTATATCTTTTATTAAATTCATCTAATATCTATGGATTACAAGCAACTATTTTACGAAAAGAAAAATAAAAAAAAGTAATCCTTTCCATCTGATTTCACGAACATTGCTTTGTCAAGAAACTTTTGGCCGTTACTGTAGATAAGTCATTTAGGGCCTTGACAGACATGAGGATTAGACAAGAGAGGATCGGGAATCTTCGTTTTTTTTTCATTTTGTTTTTTACACTTTTGTTTTTCCCAGTTTGTCTTTGGAATCTTTGTCTTCGGTAATTTTTCTATTTTGGAAACTTTGCCTTTGGAAATTTTGTATTTCATACATTTTGCACAAGTATATTTTATAACTTTCCAACAATTTCCCTTTTCTCAGAGAATTTCCCTTTGTCCCGACAGGCGATACTGATAACTTCCCAAAACACAGAAAATTTCTCTTTGCCCCAAAGGACGAAACTAAAAATTTCCCAAAACACAGAAAATTTCCCTTTGCCCCTACAGGTGATACTGATCGGTGGCAGCCAATATCCCGAAAGCCAAAATCCCGAAAGCCAAAATCCCGAATGTTCGAAATCCTGAAAGGGATGATATTATATGGAGGAAAATGTTTAGAATAATTTCCCAAAACAGAAGATTTCCCTTTGCCTTTAGCAAGCGCAGGTGCAATCGTGGGAGTAGCTATGACACTTTTAAGAATTCGAGATTTTGGCTTTCGGAATTTTGACCGGGACCCGATACTGATAACTCTCCAAAACAGAAAATTTTCCCTTTGCCCCAAGGGACGAAAATAAAAACTTTCTAAAACAGAAAATTTCCCTGTGCCCCGACAGGTAATACTGATAACTTCCTAAAAGCAGAAAATTTCCCTTTGCCCAAAATGACGAAACTAAAAATTTCCCAAAACACAGAATATTTCCCTTTGTCCCAAGGACGAAACTAAAAACTTCAAAAAAACACCATTGTTATATCATTTATTTTATTTAATAAAATATACTTGTTTAAAATATATGAAAGACAAGATTTCCAAAGACAAGGTTTCCAAAAAAACAAAAATTACCGAAGACAAAGATTCCAAAGACAAACTGGAAAAAACAAAAGTGTAAAAAGCCAAATGAAAAAAAAAAACAAAGATTCCGCAAACCAGGCAAGAGACGGCTTAGCGTAATTATATTAGAAAAAATGCTTAAAGTGCATTTCCATCATTTTTTCCTAAGTCGCCTCTCGGCTTAAGTCGTAAATGTGTCTAGAGCATTGGCTCCTTCATTTGAAAAAAATATAAAAACCTTACTTATAAAGAACAGCAACTCCGAAAATTTATCGTTATCTAGTGATGAGGGCACGGTAATGCAGATTATTGATGTTAGCTAATGGTAAGCTAAATGGTTTAATTAATAGTTATCTCAATGCGTGCATAGTAGAAAAAGTAGAATAAAAGAAGAATTATTGATATTATTTTTTAAATTGAAGTATTCGCGAAGCATTCTCACGTTTTTTCTCTTCCCTCCTCGTTGTTTATTTGATCTATATTTACTCACAATTAATATTATCATTAAACAAGTGAAACACACTAAAATATTTGGTATTCAAGTGTGTGATATATGTATAATATTTTCGCATGTATGAGATTTCGTTTATATAAATTCTCACTAAAAAGTTACAATTATTCATAATTTCAAGAACAGCTGTAGTAAATAAAGAATAAACTGCAACACTACCTATTGAATATCGCGCTATTTGAAAAAATATTAAGAATAATATTTGGAATTATTACCTCCATACAAATGAATTCACAAAAATATATAATATTTGAACAAGATTTCATCGATTATCAATCATTACTTTTAGTTTAATGAAATGCATTACTACAGAAGTGTTGGGCAATGTGCTGTATTCAAGTGAGCCTTCTTTAACGTCATTCACATTTGCATTATTTTTGAGGCGTTTGATGCATAAAATGCGTTTATGAATGATTTTTATGATTTCTGCCATTCGATGAAAATTTTAATTGCAACTTCTTTTTAGCTAACTAATAATTGCACGTTAAGTTTTTCCTATACATTCACAATACAATACAATTGGCGCCAAGTCACTTGGGAAGAGTCATAAAAATCTCACAGGTTAATGAAATACTGAATTTTCTTATGATTTACGAGTCATTTTTTGGGGGAAAAAAATCTGAGTCACTATAATGTAAAAGAGGCATATTTCGGTGATGCGTGTGAAAATCCAAAAGGACATTTCCAAAAGTTTTGGTTTAGCCATAAAATACAATGAATTTAATGTATAAGTTGAAAATAATGAAATTGTGAAAATTTAAAAGAGCACTTAATCAATTTCACGTAAAGTAAATCAATCTTTAACAAAGCAAGATTCTCCACAATCGCGGTGTAAAAGGTGAATTCCCTTGAGAATTATAAGCAAATTATGTAATTTTACAGTGTGATCCGGTATTGAAAGTTGTAATGTCTTTTTTTCCGCCTTATTTCTCTCTCATACTGATTAATTTCATACCTATTTTTGCCATACAAAACAAACAGTTGTGTTGTGGCATGTTCCGGCTTCGTGTGGTCATCTCATTCATTAGGTACAAAAAAAAAAGAATGAGCAGGTACTAGCGAAATTGGGAGTAATAGAATCACTTGTAGTAAAATTCGCCATTATTGAGTTAAATTGCATTGACAAAAAAATTTAATTGATAAAATTCTTCCCAAAAGTCCGTGTTACAATTTATTGGTGGGATTCCCTCCTTAAGTTATAATAAGTCTCTTATTCTGCCGCCACACAAATCTTTTGGTTTTCTCGCCAAATGATGAGAGATTTCACATAGATAAATTTTCGGTGGGTTCCACACTAAAGGAATTCCACAGTTCTTTTTTTTTTACTTCTATTTTGCTTATACTATTGACATGGGTCCGGGTTCGTTTAAATGACCTCCTTCTTGCAATTTTTACTCTAAAATCTACGTCATAAATTCGTCATTTGGAATTAAGAAACCAACGATGCGGAGAGAACACTGAAATTGTATATTTTTATTCCCAATTTTCTTCTATACTATATTGATCCGCGTATAATCCACCTTGTTTAAAAATTTAGAATGGTTGAATGCTTATTAGATGATGGTTAATTTTACACATTTACTAATATTTTATAAAAATTAGAAAGATTTATAAAACAAAGATAGGGGGAAGTGGGGCAGCTTTGAAAGTGAGGTACAATTGAAATTGAGAATTTTCTTCTATGTTTAAGCGGAACTGAGCCATATCATAATGTAATTCAGCTTCACAATATGTTTGTGCAGCTAAAATATATCAAGATAAGGCTCAATTTTATTTAGAAATAGGTGAAAAATCCCAATTTTAAAGGTACGCCACTTTCAAAGGTGCCCCACTTCCCCCTATCGTGATATCATTTAGCTGGACAAACAGATTGAGAAGCTAAATTGTATCACGATAAGGTTCAATTTTATTTAAAAATACGTGAAAAATCCCAATTTCAAAAGTGCCCCACTTTCAAATGTGCCCCACTTCCACCTACATATTTATATTTATTTTGGAACTTTCAAATACTGAAAGAAAAAGCTCAAACCATCAAAACGATCAAAACACATCTCTATCTCTGTTATTTCACTCCCTTTTGCCCTTTTTCTATATCATCCTTCATGCAACCCAGATGAAAGTGATTACCATGTTGTTTACACATGTCCAGTCCATTTGCAGTGTCACACAAACAGCAAGTGGGATGCAAAATGGCAGGTCACATGCAGTTTAACAATCGGCATAAATCCACTTGTGAGGTTTTTGCTGAAAGATGAACACCAGCTATGAACTGATTCAATTTTTAACCAAATGGGTGGTCTTAAAACTAAATGTGACATTTTCTGGCAAATTTACTAGGAAATTTAAGAAAAAAAAATCCCATTAGAGATGAGGGTATTTTTTGCAGAACTTATGAACTTCAAATTGTTCGTTATACGACCTATAAAATGCATAGTATAGAAAATCCAAAGAAAAACTTTTAATTTTAAACCTTTTTGAAGAATACACCACCGGTATATTACAGGGTATTAATTAAGATAATTGAAGATATACAGTGGCGACAAGATAAATAGCACCCCTTCAGCGATTTTCCTATTTTGATGTTTTATAATAAAATATCAATCTTTATACCTGATCACGCTTCATTTTTTAGAAAATATAATGCCTATTATAAATAAAAATGATAATTATTTGATATTTGTGTCTGTTAAAACCATGTATTTTTGTCATTTTATGAATTTAGGTATAATTCGTGCGGCCAATTTAAATAGCACACTTTCATTTTTTCTGAAAATATGACTTGAAATTTACGTTTATTTTAAAATTCATTATATTTCTGTATTTTTGATCATTTATAGGCATTAATGCCACAAATTTTCGTAAAATAAAGTTATGAGAACTGAAAAATCATATAAATAGAGCCTTTAGTGCAGATGTACAGGCTTTACGTAAAAAAGTTTAGGATAACTAAGATTTTTTTTTGTAAATTATATTGTTCAAGGAAGATAACCACTTAATTCAATAATTTTTTATAATCAAACTTAAAAATCACGCAAAAATTCGAAAATTTCGAGAAGGAATTACGATTCCTAGAGAAGATTCTGCCATTGTTCTTAGTAAAACTGAATTTATTTGCCGTCGTGCCGAAAATAAAGGAAAAAATTGAACAAAATTTAAAAAAGTAACTGATGTGAGCATTACTGAAAGCCAATTATGTAAAAATACCCGGTTTAGAAGTGTTGGCAGACGTACAGAGTTAGTACCCAAGCGAAACCGTACCTGTTGTTTGATTTTTGTTAAAGAGCATATGCAGAAGGACCTGTAATTCTGGAATATTATTCTTTGAACATATATATTCCTGCTTAATATCACTTGATACGACATAATAAAATATTAGATGTCCCAAAAGTCAAAAATTTTGTCCTTGATACATAACTAAGAACGTAAAACTTAGCGATTGTAATTTTATAGTATGGGGTTACATTTTACTAAGTGACGTATGGTCTGTAAATGGAATATCAGGCAATATAAACTAATTTATTGACAAGGACATCTTTGAACAAGACATGTACTTCAAAATCGAAAAGAATTTGCTTTTGGTTTTTAATTTTTAACCAAGCTAATAATCCCAAACACACTGCCAAGAATTTTAAAAAGTGGTTCAATCAGAACGAAATTGACCTTTTTGAATGGCCAGGACGATCTAAGGACCTCGTTGTCAAGCGCTCATTTTTTCCAGAAGTTACTTAACTGAATACTAATTAATCCAAATTGAATTTTTAAATACAATTCGTAAGTTATTAATTGCAGTATAAGCCAAAAACTATCACTTCTTATAGAGTGTGCTATTTATATTGTCCCCTTAATATGTGCCATTTCAAGAATTTTTTTACCGTATTAAATTTCTTGATAGAACTTATAGGTTTTTTCTTCATATTCAAAATGTAATTATACATAAATTCATTTATTATTATTAGTTTCATAATTTAAAAGCATAATTTTCCGTAAAATAAGGCATGCATTACAGTATCCGAAACTGTGCTATTTATCTTGTCGCCACTGTATTTGTTTTAACAAATAATTAATTTCAATTTGCACAAAACTTTTTTTTCTCAAAATAAGAGCTTTAGGTTTTTTTATTTAAAATTTCTAAAATCTTTTGAGTTTTATCCGATAAATTTTAGTATAACTAACTGTTTGGAAATTAATATGAGGAACAGATGGAAGAAAGAGATTGCAAAGTGTCCCAGCTTTGCGGAGAAAGAAACTCTCCGTGAATTATCTTTCGCATGGTTTTTGAGTAGGGCGCATCACTTATGGATGTTATACACTTATAGACAGCTTTCAAAAATCTTAAGTTCTTATCCAAAACAGATTTCGAAAAATCACAAATTTGTTAAACACATCATAAACTGATAATTTTCAAAATCCATTTTAGGTAAAAACTCCGACCTATATACCTGTTTACTACCGATAAAATTGATTCATATGAATATAAAAGTATTCAAAAATCGAATATTAGTTGCAAAATGCATATACAGACAAATCAAAAAGTAAATTCAAGAAAAGTACAGTAGACTCTCTCTCAATCGGGCATATGGGGCAAAATGTCATCCAAATTAGAGAGATTTGGGCATCAAAATCATTGTAAATTGTACAAAATGCGCTCAAATATAAAGAATCACGATAAAACAAGAGGAACTACAGCGAATTTGAACAAATTTGCTTGAAAATAAAACGTTAAAATTTTCAACAATGCCCGATTGAAAAAGAGTCGGTTGAGCGAGAGTCTACTGTAAATCATTTACGGGTACTTTACCGATCCAGAGCCGATTGAAACTGATGCAACCGGATTGGTAATATCGAAACCTTCCAAAAAATCGAAAAGATTCAAATATGACCAAATTAATTGAGAAATTGAGCACTCAAGAGTGATCAAACTTTGACCTTCAAAAATTAACAATGACAGATTTTCCGGTTGAAGGTATCTATGAACGAAATGTTTACTTGAAATAGCCATACAACATATCAGATAATAAATTAAACCGCTAGGACCAATTTTAAAAGAAACAAAAAATACGATTTTCGAAGAGATGGAGTTGGAGAGGGGAAAATGTAAAAAAAAACTGTTCCAGATACAGGGGATCACGGGAAATGGATTTATCCATAAAGGAAATTTGTATGCCCTCAGGAGATCTCTTTGCGTAACAATGCAAAATATTGTCGATCGTAAAACGAATTCCCAACAGCGAGAGAAATCCGAAAAAGTTAAAATAACATTCCGGAAATGTTTATTTCACCCTGCAGTATTGATCAGAAATCGGTGTAAATGTTATGCTTTTTAGGTGTATTAAGGGTTAAAGTTACCCTTTTTCATGTTAATTTTACCGTTAAAAAGGTATAAAATAAACATTAAAAATTTATGATATATTTTGACACCTATAAAGTGTTAAAATTATGAGAAAAAAAAGTTCATCGCACCCCCTTTTTTTCTCAGTGAAGGAATAAAAGTAGTCAGAACAAAGAGGTTCAACTGATTAAAAAAATGCATTCGAAATAGTACTTGTGACGTGGTGAATTTAACAGTGTATAACTGTCAGTTGAAAGACAGTTGAGTTGAGATTGCCGAAGAAGACGCACGTGTTTTAATTGAGTTGAGCCCCGCCGTTACAGTACTTTCTATCGTAAGTGCCTCAATCAATTGTTATAATATTCACAAATTTTACATTGATAAAGAATTCCGTTTTTCCGGTAAGTTTTTTCCGATAAACAAGCATAAAGTTTTCAAATTTTCTGGTTAACAAAATAGTATAGGTACATTTAAGGGTATTTAATGGATTATGTGTGCGTAATCCAATCAGGTGCATAATCCTGGGATCCCCTGTAATTTTTAATTAGGGGTTTGGGGGGGGGGGGGTTACCGAAGATCGTAAATCAATATCTCTCATCGTTTGGTCTTCAGATCCAAAAAAAATCGTAAGATTTAAAAGAAAATAATAATTTAAATAAAATAAACCAATTACTGATTCACTACCGATTATGGCAGATACAGTCGGATTTGAAATTTCAAGACCTTCTAAAAAAATCTAAATTTAATTTTAAACAATTCCATTGAAAATTGATCTCTCTATGGTCTATGTTTATGCTCCAGAACAGCGACAAGTTGAGAAAGGCTGATTATATACTACGCTCTCTTTAAGTTTGAGTAGTAAAAACTCGAAAAATCTGGCAAATCATAAAGATTCACAAAATTTGTAAGAGCTTATGAGGAGGGCATGGTTCCTTATTAAGTTATAACGGTTTTAGAACCCATTATACCTTCCGAGAAAAAGAAGTTTTATAAGAAAATATATTACGTCATTTAACACAAAATTAATTACATGTAGATATAATTGATAAAAAATATATATAGTTTAATTTAGAGAACATGACAATATGTTCAATTTCTACAGTTCAAATAATTCACACGAAAATAGTAAGAAAATGTTCTTGTACACCTATGGGACCTGTGACAATATCTTAGAAGACATAGAAGAAATTTTTATCATGTGATTCATCTTGCAATTGGAACTTCCGTCACACTGAGGTATGCAACTAAAAGTTGCAGAAAATTTCCTTTCCAGAAGAAACAATAAGAATTCCTGGCATATTCAGGGAAGATGAGTAGGGTAGATAGTAAAAAGGTTTTACACAAACTGCCAATTTCCAGTAAGACGAGTGCGTAATTTGCACAAGAAACTCCCTCAGAATTTTTGGCTTTTATTTTTTTCTGGTCTTCCTCTCATTGCTATCTTGAAGGCTTCTTCCAGTATCGCTATATACGATCAACTTTCCAGCAATTTCAAAGGGGCTCTTCAATACAAAATATTTAACCATTTTAAATGAATTTTTGGAATAAAAAAATAAAACTTTTCTTTATAAAAATCTATTTAGATGAAAGAGAAATGCAATAAAATTTTGAAGCGGGTAATGTAGTACTCGTTCAATTTTTTAACTTTGTCTATTTAATTTAGAGAGGTATTAGGGGAAGTGCTCATAATTTTGGACAGTCTGCATATAAGCATCGATATCCCAAGTTTGAAGTGCGATATTTTCAATACTAATTGACTTTTTTTGTTATTCTCTTTTCAGAAGGATTGTTTAGAAACTTGGCAAGCTATTTATCATCTCATTTTTATTAAAATTAGTTTTAATACGTTTAAAAATGAATTGATATGTAGAGGTGAATTTGACTCTTATTTTGGACAACTTGGTTATTAATTTTTACAACTTGTCTGTAAATTTGGACAGATAATCCGCCTCAACAGGATGCCCATTGTTCTTCATTTGATGAACCAATCTTACCAAGTCCTCTTCCTGTTCATGTAAGGGAAACGTAGAATGTCACAGAAGCCCGGAAACTTTCCATATCATTCATTAAAGTGAGTTGACTTCGATACTCCAAGTACGTGCAGATTCGCTCATTCCCTGACCTTTCCGGGAGCCTTTCAAGGCATTTCTCGCTACATCTCTTTCGTAGAGATGATGCTCCTTTGTTTCTCCAGGCATTTGTCCAACCTAGTCATCATAAAAGCTGAAACTTCACGAAATTTCGTGAGAAAAACACCTGTCCAAAATAAGAATCATCACCTCACTGGTGAATGTCTTAAAAAATTTCCCATTTTTCACACGAAAAATATAATTCACAAGACAAATCTCACTTCAGGTCAAATGTACAAATCATCAGTAACGTGAATCAACACAATATTCAATGAATATTCAATAATATCACTCAAAAACAGCGAACAAACTTTGTTAGTACTTCACCAAAACTAAATAAGACTGAAGTAAGCCACGAAGTTCTGTCATATTTCTCGTAAGCAATTGCTCACACTGAATTTTCAACAAAGCAATTTCAACTCAAATCATATTCAAAATTTAACGTATTTAGTGTCAAAATCTTCCAAAAAGAACAAATATTTAGATAGAATTCATTTTTCATCAAATATTGGAATAAAAATCCATCATTTTAATCAATTTATTTTTAGTGTCCAATTTTACCCTCAAAGTGTCCAAATTTAGAAACTGTCCAAAATTATGAGCACTTACCCTATTTGATTTTAAAAGTAAAGTTCACCAAAAATTAAGTTTTTAATTTTTTTTAATAATATTCATTTTAGAACATTTAATATTTAATTACGATTACACTAGTACCTTTGGAAAAGCAAATTTCTAAAAATTCAACTTTAGCTAGGAACCCAAAAAAATTGTAATAGGGGAGAGCTGGCATGTTTGAGACACCTTTTTATGTTTTGGCTTCAAGCAATATTTCCAAAACTCATAAAATTATTCGGAAATGTTAGATAGTGTATAGATTTTATTAAAATAACTCGATTAGTATTTTTATCATATTTATTTAAATAATCAAAGAATAATCCACCCCGTCTCAAACTATCGGTGTCTTAACATGCAGGCTCTCACTTATTTAACCCATTCAGTCAATGTACTAGAAATACTTGAGATTAAATGTTCATATTTTGAGATTAGTTTTCTACAGATTATTAGATGGATTTTTTGAAAAGAATTTTTTTTATCTATTATGGGGGCGAGGGGAGCCGCCCTCAAACACGCGCCTTAACGGATACTGAATTTTAATTCTGTACATTAATTCATTATAAACTCTATTGATTTAGATATAGAGTAACTATCCAAAAAAAAAACACATTGGCAACCAGAATTCAAATCAGGAAAGAGGATGAAGGCCAATTTTAACAAATTCGACGGGATGTCGAATTTTCCGTCCGCCATTTTGAGCAAAATTTTTGCATGACTTTCGGTGAAGCGAGAAAAGAACAACAAAATGTATTTCCATCTCTGTCGGGCTATTTTTTCCAAGTTGTTGAAGGACTAAAGTAACTAAAAATCCATTCCCGGCAGAAATTCGAATATCAATTGCCCTGGAATAAATCATCTAAAATCACTCAATTTGCGTATGATATATAATACCATGGTAAGGAATGGGTTAATAAAAAAGGCGCTATGCTTTTCTACAATTCACAAATTGAAGACACAGTAATGTATATCATTCGAAAGTCCATAAAATATTTGTACAAAATATTGCTTCCGGCAATATAAAAGATAATAAAAGTATTGCATACTGAGCTGCATAAAAAAATACAATAGAACCAATTTAGTATAAACATTTCATTCACGGGGAATTACAAAGCATTTCGCCGGTTTGTGAAGAAATGGCTTGTAAATATTAATAAAAGATTTGTCTAAATACTCAGCAATTGAACTTAATTGTTTTATAACAATTATAAAACTTCAATATCATATATATAATATCTCTATACAGATTTCGTAATTTAGCTAAATGCATTTTTTTAATAGCCGAGTAAGACAAGAGCGTTTTCTATAAATAAGTTGCAAAAAATTGCACTTATAGGAAATCTTACTATCTATCCAGAAAACCAACTATGTGTATGTATAATTTATTAATCATAGACAATTCTCAATGAATCTCCCCTGGGAGTGAATGTGCGTTGGTATTGAGAGAGTGCTATGTCGGGGAGAGATCGTGAGAGTGAGAGAGCAAAAATGAGTAACGGAGATACAGAAAACGTTAAAAATTATAAAAAGCATTTTACCGTGCAGCTTGGAGTTTAGTTTTGATTTAAACACTGACTTGAACTCATCGACTATGGCCATTCTGGAGTCATGAATTCAGCGGCATTTCTTTACCACATTAGTTGCATTGTCGGGAGAAGATACGCATATTTATGTGAAATTAAGACAACACATTTGTGAATGCAGAAATTATTTAGAATGTGAGATCCTGGATCATGGTCTGTTTTCCAGAAAGGAAAGTTCATTTGTAAACACAAGGATATAACTGTGTGTAGTGGAAGATAATCTCTAAGATCTGTGAAAAAAATACACATAAGTGAAAAAATAACAGATTAATAGATACGGAAATATAAACAAAAAAAAATTGTGCATATTATTTAACTTGTCCCAAGAAAGACTATAAATAAAAATTTTCTATTTTTACAAATTATACTCTGTGGCAGTTACTAAGAAAAGAATTACTTGTGAATTAAAAATAAAAGTGAGAAGGATAGTTTTTTTTAATCAAATTATTTCCGTATTATACAAAACTTTTATAGATGAAGAATTATCAATTTTCTATGACTAATGAGGTGAAAAAAAGTATAGAATTTATACCATGTGATTGACTTGAGAAAAGTGTGAGAATGAGGGAAAGAAAAGAAGGAAAAAGTGTATGAAGATAGTGAATGAATTTTATCTAACTAATGACTATTTTCTAGATTCAATATATGATTTGAAGTGATAACTACGTGAACGACGTGAACCGTATTTTCTTGCCAGTGGGACAAAAGAAAAACGTGGTGATAAGAAAAATTTCTTGTGCGATTGCACTTGGATATATTTGAAAAGGCTTACATACTAAAGACAAACAGAAATGGCACTTGAAGAATTTAAATGTTGCAGTTTAGGACATTCTAAAATTTTCAATATTATTTGGCGACCCTTCAGAAAGCGCCGTAGAACATCACTGGAACCATTGTTCCATCCAAATTGCAGTGCTTCGATTACTTTAAGCCTTATTTATATTAGTTTAATAGTTTTGAGTGACTTTGTGATGGTGGCAAAATGTGAACAGTGGAGCAATAATAAGAGGCTAGTGGACAGTGAAGATTCAGAAGCTCCACGAGAACCGTTGAGTTCCAGTGATTTGGATAGACTGCACCAACTCGTAAAGATAGGATTAAACATCACCAATTTGCCCAATGTGGCACAGGTAAATACACATTTCTCACAACTCTTTATAACTATCATAAAACTTTAGAACTTCTATTGAATATATATTGCCAATATTCCAATAACATTTTACTAATTTTAATAAAATTTTACTAAATAAAATATCCAAAAATTAAACTGCGCCATAATTGAAAATGTATAGTAATTCATACAAACTCTATATTTGTATTTTAATTAAAACTTCCCACAATATTTCACGTGATTTATCTGAGGAAAAAGAGAGGGATAGAGAGAGTTGGAAGAAAAAAGCGGAGGAGAAAGAAGTGGATATTAAAGAAAAATCCAAGGCATCCCACATTTTTGTGGACCAACCGCCTCATGCTATTTATTTTCAGACATCTCTCACGATCACATTCCACAAATTATCCCATTGGATGATTTGCCCGGAATTGCCAGTGAAATTGCGCAAAAGACCCCCCGGCGGACTTAAACACTAATTATTAGATAAACTATTGGAAATACGGAGAAAAGAATTAGGATAACAATTAGTTAAGTCAAGTCATATCATGTTCAATCATGTTTGTATGATCACCACTGAATTCTTATTTTTTGTGCTCCCTAATAATTCCATTTTGTATTTAAAATCTTGAAGACTCATTAGAGTTGAGAATAAATTAAAAGAAGTTGACACTTTTATTGCCTTCTGCACTTGGACAAGTTAAAAGGGAGAAATTCAGAGAACCCATTAATGAATCACAAGGAAATGGTGATCTCATTATTTTTACTATTGAATCACAAAGATCTTGAGCAGTGGCTCAAAAGTTATATAAGATGTAAAAACACAATTTTGGATAGAATAAAGTGGACATCGAGAGAAGCAAGAAGTCTTCTTTATTTCTCAACATTCTGATTTCCCCGCTCGGAAATCATAATTGGCGCAGTCGGTAGGATAGAGTATTTTGCGACGGATTATCGCAAAGTAGCTCTATCTATCATATATCCTGACGGTTTATCGGGATATCCTGGCGGTTAATCAGGACAATCTTCCCTGTGCTCAGTGCTTTCTTTTTTCAACCTTCTATCAAGTGAAAGTAGTGAAAAAATCTACAAGAAAAATCTAATTAAGAAATCTAATCTAAAGTGAAACAAATCTACAAAATAAATCTCTCATTTAAAACCTAAATTAAAATTATAAATGAAACAAAAACGTATTAATCCAAAGAAAGTGCCAAATAAATATATTTATAATCTTCTGTGAACCGGAACATTCAGCAGTTTCCAGTGAAGAAAAAAAACTTTTCCTGCGATTCCTGAGTGAAATTTTTTATACAACAATCTCCAGTTTTTAAACAATTCAACTTAGAACAACACTAAGGAAAATTTCGTGAGCTTCAAAAAGGACTCAACATATTCTTCAAATCCTCAACTACTTGAACAACCAAGATTCAACTCATCAAAATAATTGCAGCATTTTTGTGAGTGCAATCCTATTTTCCTATACCCAATCCCTTAATCTGAGATTGTTTAGTAATTAAATTAAAATAATTAATGTCACAAGAAGATCTTATAAGTGCTCTTAATAATTTTCATTTTGAAGAAGAATCAGAAAATCATACAGAAAATACAGAAAGTGAAAATCATTTAGAAAGTGAAATTCAAACAGAAATTGTAATAGAAACAGAAATAACGATGGCTAATGCGAATTTGAATGCAATCACGGCTTTGTCCAATTCTCTTAAAATTCCAGATGTAATTAAAACTTTACCTGATTATGATGGAAACCCACGGTTACTTTTTGATTTTCTCCAAAATGTGGATGAAATTCTCGCGATTATGGAGGCTTATCAAGAAATGCCTATTTATAATCTCTGGCTTAGAGCCATTCGTAATAAAATTACAGGACAAGCTAATGAAGTTCTTAACATGTATGGTACTGCTCTTAAATGGGTGGATATTAAAAGCAATTTAATTTCACATTATTCAGATAAAAGAAACGAAACTTCCTTGATCCAAGATCTTCATAACATGTATCAAAGTTCAACAATAGAAGAATTTTATGGAAGAGTGATTGAAATTTTTTCCAACCTTATTAATCAAGTGAAAATTCATGAAGTTTCTGAATCAGCTATTCAAGCAAAACATAATTTATACAAGGAAATGTGTTTAAATGTTTTCCTTCGCGGTTTAAAAGAACCGATTGGTTCAAATATTCGGGCAAGAAATCCAAATTCTCTTAAAGATGCTTTCGAATTTTGTCTTAAAGAACAAAATATTCATTATTCTAAAAGAAATATGATTCCTCAAAATAAGACCCAAAATAATTCAAGTCATACTACTACCTTTAGTAGCAATCATAAGAAAGACACACAGTCTTCAAATAATCAAATTAAGCAAAATTCTCAAACAATGCAAAATGTAATGCGTGTCCCGCAAGCACCCCAATATTTTATGCGTGCCCCTCAAGCAACTCAATATTTTGTGGCTACTCCACAAACAACTCCAAATTTCGTGCGTATTTCTCAAATACCTAAAACTCAAAATTTTCAATCTCAACAAAATATTCAAGCTCAACAGTACACACAAAATCGTGGTGTCGTGAATCAAAATCGACCCTTTACTTCACAAAAACCTATTCCGATGGAAGTAGATCGAAGCACACTTATTAAAAATGTCCCCAAAACAACAAATTATTTTATTAATCGAAACCCTTCAAACAAACCAAACTTTACTTTCGAAGAATTACGAAACGCTGAAATGATTGAAGAAACTGAACTAAATGATGATAATCAAGCTTCATCATACCAAAATTTGGATGATATAATTGATTTACAAGAAAATGAAGAAATTGAATTAACTGACGATACTCAAGAGGATTTTCAGATCGACTCTATGATCCCCTCACCTTCATAGATACTAATTACCAAGAAAATACTGTTCTACCATATATCAACATCAGTTCCCCATTCGGATATTTAAAATTTTTAATTGATACCGGAAGTTCTGCTTCTATGATTGATCCAAAATACATTCCTAAAGAATTTATTCAAAAACATTCTAATATTCAAGTTAAAACTATCATTGGACAACATAATGTATCTGAATCAGTTCAATTACCACCTTTTATTGAATTTAACAGTGATAAAAATCACATGACATTTTTTATTTGTAAATTTCATAATTATTTTGACGGACTAATTGGCTGGGATATAATTAAAAATCTTAAAGCAATTATTGATGTTTCTAATCGATTAATGAGATTACCTTCAGCAGAAATAAAAATTTATGAAAAACCGAATTTATGTTCTGGTAAATACACTATTCTTCCTAAATCACAAATTATGGCGCAAGTCCCTGTTGATAAAAAATTCGGAAATATTGTTCTAAAAAATATTCTTATTGGAGAGAAATTTAAAATTCCTGGTGGAGTTTATACAGCTGAAAATTGGAAAATAATTATTCCAGTTCAAAATCTGACTGATACTACAGAAATCTTCTTTATAGATCAACCATTAAAAGTTGACTATCTTGAAAAAGATTATAATTTAATTGACTTTAATATCAAAAACGAAATTCATAATATTGAATTTTTACCTAATAATGAACGTGAAGAAGTAAATTTAAATGACAATTTGAGACTTGATCATCTTAATTCGGAAGAACGCGAAGCTCTTATTAATGTTTGTTCGAAATTTAAATCGATTTTCTCCATGAATAGTAATCAATCAGCTCTTGACGGAAAAGTTACTCATAAAATAATAACCAAAGATGAAATTCCTATTTATACGAAATCTTATAGATACCCTTATATTCATAAAGAAGAGGTACGATCTCAAATTTCAAAAATGTTACAAGACAATGTAATAAGACCTAGTTATTCACCTTGGTCATCCCCTGTTTGGATAGTCCCTAAAAAGATGGACGCAAGTGGTAAAACTAAATGGCGACTTGTTATAGATTACAGAAAACTTAACGAAAAGACAATTGATGACAAATATCCTATTCCTAATATATCTGATATACTTGATAAACTCGGAAAAAGTATGTACTTTAGTACATTAGATTTAGCTTCTGGTTTTCATCAGATAGCAGTTCATCCTAAGGATATACCTAAAACGGCTTTCAGTGTAGAAAATGGACACTATGAATTTATAAGAATGCCATTCGGATTAAAGAATGCTCCAGCAACTTTTCAACGATTAATGGATAATGTTTTAAAAGAACTTCAAGGAACAATTTGCCTTGTTTACATGGACGATATTATAGTTTTTTCGACTTCATTACAAGAACACATTGAAAATTTAAATAAAGTATTTTCAAAATTAGAGTCAGCTCAATTAAAAGTACAATTGGATAAATGTGAATTTCTTCAAAAAGAAACAGCTTTTCTAGGTCATATTGTTTCCGCTGATGGAATTAAACCTAACCCTGAAAAAATAAAAAGCATTAAAAATTTTCCTATTCCAAAAACCCAAAAAGAAATAAAACAATTTCTAGGATTAGTTGGCTATTACCGAAAATTTATAAAAGATTTTGCAAAAATTACAAAACCACTTTCAAAATGTCTTAAAAAAGGAGAAACAGTAAAACATACTCCTGAATTTATAAAAAGCGTAAATATTTGTAAACATTTACTAATGAATGATCCAATTTTGACATACCCTGACTTCAATAAAGAATTCATTCTTACAACTGACGCCTCAAATATTGCTATAGGTGCAGTTTTATCCCAAGGAAATGTAGGACATGATAAACCTATCTGTTACGCAAGTAGAACATTAACTGACACAGAACAGAAGTATTCTACAATCGAAAAAGAATTACTAGCTATTGTATGGGCAACCAAATATTTTCGTCCTTATCTATTTGGTAGAAAATTTAAAATTTATACAGATCATCGACCCTTGACATGGTTATTTTCAATTAAAGAACCCAATTCTAAATTAATTAGATGGCGTTTAAAGCTAGAAGAATTTTATTATGAGATAATCTACAAACCTGGAAAAATTAATTCTAACGCAGATGCGCTTTCTCGAGTTAAAATTGAAGAAGTTAATATGAACGAAAAAGAAATTGAATCTAGAGATTCATCTCTCACTCAAAATTCTGATGAAATGGATACAGTCCATAGTGCTCAAGAAGATACAATGGATAATATTCCAATTTCTGAAAATTTATTAAATGACTTTTCGAATCAAATAATTGTCTTAAAAAACAATGAAACCCCTCATTCAAAATTTGAAATATTGTTCAAAACAAAAAAACGTCATACTTTTCAGTATCCAGCTTATAATGACGATATGATAATTTGGCTTCTAAAGAAAGCTATGCCGCCCAAGAAATCCTGTGGAATTTACTGTCCCGATCTAGAACTTTTTACTCGAATACAAGAAATTTACTCACACTATTTCTCAAGAAATAAACTTTTTAAATTGGTGAAATGCATCAAAAACGTTCAAAATATTATTGAAGAAAATGAACAAGACAAAATTATTGAAAATCAACACAAGTCCAACGGACATCGTGGAATAAATGAAGTTTATTTGCATGTAAGACGAGATTCTTATTTTCCAAAAATGAAATCAAAAATTACAAAATTGATAAATTCGTGCAAAATATGCAAAGAAAATAAATACGACAGAAGTCCACCAAAACCAAAATTTGAGATTACTCAATCACCATCTCGACCTTTAGAAATTTGCCATGGTGATTTATTTTACGTAAATCGAGAAAACTTCTTTTTTACAATCATTGATAAATTTTCTAAATATGCACAAGCATTTAAACTTGAATCAAGAAATAGTATTCATATTAAAGAAGCTCTTTTCAAATTTATCTCATCTTACGGAAAACCTAAACTATTGATTTTAGACCAAGAATGTGGATTTAATTCGATTGAATTCAAAAATTTTTGCTCATCTTCTAATATAGATCTTCACATTACCTCTGTCAAAGGACACAGTTCTAATGCTCCAATCGAAAGATTCCATTCATCACTTTTAGAACTTCTTAGAATTGCTAATGATACACCTGAATATAATGAATATTCAATTGAAAGTAAAATTAATCAATGTATTTTCTTCTATAACAATTCAATTCATTCGACGACGAAATATACTCCTTTCGAACTCTTCTTTGGAAGAAAATATGATGAAAGTTTAACTCCAAATTTGGAATTCTTGATGAAATATCAGAATGATTTCTATGAGAAAATTACTCCAGAAATAAATAAAAAGAAAGAAAATATTATTAAGAAAATTAATCAGAAAAGATCAGACCCTATTCAATATAAAAATGATCAAGAAATTTTTGTCGTAAAAGACAGGCGTACTAAACTGACCCCAAAATTTAGAGAAGTAAAGCTCAGTAACCAACAAAAAGTTACAATAACAGATACAACAAATCGTAAATTACATAAAAGTACATTACGAAAACCGAATAAAACATAGTAATTTTCAAGATCTAATTATTTTAACGAAAACGACCTAAAAGACAATTCTGGAATATAATATTACTTTTAACGATAAGTCAAACTCGCATTGTCCACTATTATTTTAAGTTATATAATAACATTAAATAAGAGAAATATATAAAAGAAGAGAATAAAAAGTATTATCATACTAATCTTACAAATAACAATTTAAAAAAATAAAAGTTTTAAATTTGTATCCTTTACGAAAAACGAAAAGAAAAAATCTTTTAATTTTATTAAAACTACGATTAAATTTTACTAAGAAATTTAAATACAATGGAAGTTAAGAACATTTCTAAATAAATAAATAAAAATTAATGGATACAAAAATATATACGCATTTAACAATTTAATAATAAGGAAAATTCAATTATTGAAAAACGAAAAAGTGTTAAGAAATGCAATTTATATGAGTAATGCTAAAATTTTAATATAGTAATGTTTAATACATCTTTATGTAATAATTGAATCACTCTTAAATCTCATGAAAAAAAAATGAATGAAAAGTAATTCCTGAAATAAAAATAAATAAATATTAAATTGTAAAAGTGATCTTTTATAAAGAAATTTATGAATATTGTTCTCTGAAAGCTCTGTACAACAACTCTCAGATTAAAAATTTCCTAAACCAAGAATTCACATTCCAAAATCCTTTCCAAGGACAATTTATAAAAATTATGTTTCCTCCTTATCCTTACGCACTTTATAAATGAAAAAATTATCTTCATCTGAAAACTTCATCTGTAATATGGAGGAATTAATCAACATTTTGAGAGGAAACCCATTATAATGTTCCTGCAGTCATCAAGACGAGTCGGAAACCAAGCAGCTCCAGAATCAACATCAATTTTTATTATTGTAAAATTTTATAATTGTAACCTACACAAAGAATTGTTAATTTTCACAATATTATTGATAAAATTTAAAGGGTTCTATTACATTCAATGAATTTATAAAATTTAAAATTTCGCTGCTACGTCAACAGATTATGAAATAATCATTATTATCTCCGTAGCATCGATTAAGGGTGGAGGAGTTAAGTCAAGTCATATCATGTTCAATCATGTTTGTATGATCACCACTGAATTCTTATTTTTTGTGCTCCCTAATAATTCCATTTTGTATTTAAAATCTTGAAGACTCATTAGAGTTGAGAATAAATTAAAAGAAGTTGACACTTTTATTGCCTTCTGCACTTGGACAAGTTAAAAGGGAGAAATTCAGAGAACCCATTAATGAATCACAAGGAAATGGTGATCTCATTATTTTTACTATTGAATCACAAAGATCTTGAGCAGTGGCTCAAAAGTTATATAAGATGTAAAAACACAATTTTGGATAGAATAAAGTGGACATCGAGAGAAGCAAGAAGTCTTCTTTATTTCTCAACATTCTGATTTCCCCGCTCGGAAATCATAATTAATTGTTCAAAGATTTAAAGGACCACAGAGGCGAGTTTGTCGAACTGCCAGGACACGAAAAAAACCTAGCTTTTCTTTGCAATATTTTACAGTTGCATATTTTATAAAAGCTACTAATTCGAAGTTTAATTAAAATTTTAATCTATGAGAAAGTAAATCCATTAGATTGTTGAAAAGTTTAATTGCATTTCTTCTGCCTTACCATCCTAAATAAAATTATATTTTAATATCTCAATTGGTTTACATCAACAAGAAATTACAATAGTTAAAAAAAAATGATTGAAACTAAAGTCTAAAAAGAGCCCTATGCTTTTTGACATTTTATTTGAATTCTTAATTAAATCCCTTTGAACAGTTAATGAATACCATAAATTTATAATATGGCTAAGAATAGATGCTAGGCTTCGAGTGAAATTCTAGTTTGAGTATAAAGAAAAAACTATAAGTATATTCCAGTTCCGTCCAGAAATTGGCTGTGTATTTTTTTCTTGAATCGGCAAACATTTTATGGATAGATGATACTCGCACCGAGAAAAAAAAGAGGGAGCGATTTACTTTTTTTCCTCATAACTTTAACAATTTATAGGTGTAAAAATATATCAACATTTTTTAATGTTAATTTTACACCTTTCTAAGGGTAAAATTAACATGAAAAAGGGTAACTAACCCCCAATAGACCTAAAAAGGGTAATATTTACACCGATTTCGGATAAATACTGCAGGGTAAAATTAACATTTCCGGAATGTTATTTTAACTTTTTCGGATTTCTCTTAGTGCGGGCAATAGTAAAAAAAATTAGGATAGTTGTACATACTGATTTTTAAGTCTATCTTAGACCTACATCGACCATTTTTTTTTAAAGGGCAAGTATCCCTATCCGTATGAATTCATATAGATTTCGTTCTCTGTATGGGGAAGTGGGGCACCTTTGAATGTGAGGCAGTTTTGAAATTGGAACTTATCTCCTATTTATAAATGGAATTGAGCCAAATTTATAAATGTAATTTGCCTATTTATAAATGTAATTTAGCTTTTCAATCTATTTATGCACCTAAATTATATCATAATAAGGCTCAATTTTATTTAAAAATACGTTAACTATCCCAATTTCAAAGCTGCCCCACATTCAAAAGTGTCCCACTTACCTCTAGTCTAAAATCTAATAGAAAAAATCGCAGTATGTGATTTAAAACTACCCTGTGTTTACTGCTGCCCCTAGTTTCCCTAATTCATCTATAAAAAGGGGAGGCAAAGCGTCCCAGACTTTGCGAAATGCTCGAACTCGAGATTTAAATGCTGCTATACCTCAAGAGTATTTTGACATCATTTACCGGTTTTCAACTGATTTGAACCGATTCATCACTCAAAAGATCCCCAGAATATTTTTAAAAGTAATACAATTGATTTTCACATAAAAATTAGTTATCGGCTGTGAATCGGTTCATTACCGGTTCAGAACCGATTAGAACCGGTTTAGTTTTATAGAAAATTCCAAGACTTTTCCAACGAGCCCAAACACGATACCATTCTGTTGGAAAATGCGCTCTCTAGTGTCTTTTTAACCTTTGATCTTGAAAAATCGTTATTAGGAAAGATTCACCCGTATTTTCGTGTAAGAACGAAATGTCCGCCTAGGTAATTTCTAAAACATATCGAAAAAGCTTAATTTTTTTAAGCTACCCCAATTCAAATATGCTCCACTTCCCTCACATACAGTAGAACCCCGCTATAGGCCATCGCTCTATAGTCCACAATTTATAGACCGTTGATTTCAAAACACTGATTTTAAGTTAGGTTCTGTTTTTTAATACGCAACATGCAATGTTGTCATAATTATTTTAATATTTTTGACAAAATTTATTGAGCAGTTGTGATAATTGTGATCCATAAAATGAAGAGAGCGAGAACAAGTACCACAATCGCAAAGAAAGTGGAAGCCATCGAGCAATTTTAATACTAAAAGTCGTTGATAATTTGAAAAAATTACATGGACTATATATTGCGACCCAAGTGTCAAATATGGAACCAAATATGGACGCTCTTATTCTCTTTATTCTCTTATCTAGCGAGGCTCTACTGTAAATTGAAATTTTTGAACTAATTTTTAGCCTCGTAGTTCAGGCTGCCCCCATAAGCCCATTATGCATCTTCAAATAAAATAACAATCCATTTTTTATAACCAGATCCATGATGAACAATTGATGTAATTAATATATAATACTTTTATAAATAAATTATGAAGATTTCCAATAGTAATTAAACTTCAACACTGAACCTACCAAGACCCGGTCAAATTGACTGGTTTAAAATTAATACATATTTAAAATTTAAACGGTACAATATCACTATCAAACTTTATGAATATATTAAAATATGCATGTAATAGGGGAAACTGGGGCACCAGCAAACACGGGGTAGCACAAAACACTAATTTTTATTTCTTACTTGGACTATCTCAACCATTTCTTCAGTAGACAAGCATCCCTATAGTGTCTATAAATTCCTATAGGTCTTGTCCTAAGAAGTCGAATAGCTGATTAAAAAATCGCAGTGTTCGGTGCTACCCCGTGTTTGGTGGTGCCCCAGTTTCCCCTATATTTTTCAGTGTTTAAATTATAATTTTTTGCTCTTTTCTAAGACAAATTTGTTGTGTATCCTACCCTACTGCGGTTTGCCATTTGACCGAAAAACGACCAAAAACGGTCGGTAGGTTTAGTGTTAAAATCAATGGTTTCAATGTCAAAAATTCAGATTTTTTTAAAACCAATTTTTTTTATACGTAGTGGAAAAGCCATTTCTGATCAATCAGGTATTTATTATGAAAAAGAGATAGTGACTCTCTCATTGTGAAATGATTCATTGATCGTGATAGACAGTCGACTTACGGTCAAAGAATGAAATTCCAGGAAAGTCCACCGCGAAATCGCGAAATGATGGATGTGAGGGTGATCTTGCGAAAAATTCTGAATAAAAGTTCTGCAGAAGAGGGTGTTTTATTTATATTTTTTTTATACTTGAACATTATTTCAGTTATTTCTGCGTTATTTATTTTTTATTTAATTTTTTTTTCCTGATCATTAGCAATAGAATAGTTATCTCAGAATTTATTATTAAATCTCCGCATTCTAATTGACTGAGTGCGAGAATGCTATTTCGAAATGGAAATTTGATGGCAATTGAAAATAAATACTTCTGGGTGTAATTGGGGAAAAAAAAGCGAGAGAAAATTTCACAACGATAAAAACACATAAAAATATTTCTCATCTCTGTGTAGTAAATAATATAAAGTTTGAGTATTTTTCTTTCTTTCATTTAGAAATCTTGCCTTCATAATATTTGTATAAGAAAAAAAGGCGGTTTTGGGTGAAGGGCTCCATTCAATAAAAATTACTTGTTAGATCCAAACGTATACACACGCTATGTATATTATTAACTTTTCTCAAATACTATGTACAAGTGAGGGATTTGAGTTGATGGAGCATCTCTAAGATATAATCGTCTAAAATCGTAATTTCAAGAACTCTGTCGATAAATTGTTAAATAAATACAAATTAAATCTTTTTTTTCACACATTTCACTCCACCTGTGGCGTCTCGAATGTGTATATAATTCAGTGTGTACACAGAATGTGTGTATTCATTTAAATTTCAACATATTTCGTAATTATATCGTGTACTTAATTAATTAATGTGCATTTTCTTGGACAACTCTGCCTCTTCGTGTTTCTCACACATTCAATATTAATTTCCACTTGCAGTCACTCCATCCCTCAAACACTCCGTATTTGTCATAATTAACAGACAAAACGATCAAGAGGAGTTAATCTAAATGCAATCCCATTTGCATATTTTCTCCTACTATATATGTTAACATGTTTTTTTACCGCATTTTTTATTGCCTCATTTTCTAGTTTTGTATATAATATGTTTCTTGAGGAGCACATAATGCTAGAGAAGATGTATCTTAAATTTGAACTAAAAATGGATCAAAATGATCAAAATGCTAATCAAATACTTCGTCTTTCCAATTAATAAAACGACATTAACATATGATTTCAAAAAGTAATTTGATTTGTTAAAGGTTTGAAATATTAAAAGAAGAATAAAGGTCCATTAGGTTCATTGTGTGACATACACTTTGAAAGTAAATATCATTACACTGTTTGTAAAAGGCAAATAATCACTATATACTTAATAATACTCCTTATTAGTGTTAAGGGAGAGCTTCATGCACGTTTCAACATAACTCTTGTACATTTATTTGAAGAGACAAACGTTTTTACCTTCATCGCAGAAAATAATGTAAAAGAAATTTTAACAGAAATTCAAAAACTACCTTTCTTTAGTACGATTTTACTTAGATATCATACATTAAAGTGTATCCAATTGAATTGAACACTATATTTTCATAGAGAACATCTATTAATATTATATTATTAAATATATAATATATTGAAATTTCTTACTCAGAAAATGTTAATAAATGATTGGCTGTACAGTATAAGAATGATATGAGTAAATCTCTAAAATTCGAAGGTTCTACATAATGTATTATATGAATTAATGTAAATTGCTTAGATGGAGGGAATGACAGAAAAAAGTTTCGATATCACACAATGTACTCGAAAATGTGTGAATTTGTTGATTTATTGCTCATGATGGTCGCATCTACACTTCTATAATTTTTTTTCTGGACAGAAAATAGGAAGGCGAGACCTTTAAACCATGAAAAACTCTTTATTGTTATTTACTGTACTTCATCCCATAAATCTAAATTGATTTTCTTTGCGCTTCTTTTTGGTAAATTTTTCCTTGTAATCTCTTCTTTAAAGTTCTTCTTCATTTCTTAGGAAATCGAAATTGAAAAAGAAGGGTAAATGGGGAACATTAAAAGTTTATTCAGGCCTATCATTTATCACACATGCATTATTGGATATAAACATATATGTGTGTACAATCTACATAAGTTCAATGATTTTATATCAAAAATTGGGATGCTTGCCCAAAGAAAATTACTGACATTTACTTAAATATAAAGCAATTTTTAGATACAAAAGTTTGGCAAAAAAATTGCAAAGATATGCAGAATATACAGAATTCTGATAAATTTTCATTATGAATTTAAAAATTTTAATTGTTAGTGATAGATTAATTAATGATCGTCCTGTCTGACACAGGGTAAGGGGGCCCATCGTTGAGCCATTAATTAAGACCCAGCTATAGGCACTTATTTAGCCCTTATCGGCAAGATCTGAGTGGTAGGCCCGAATTAAGGATTAGATTTTGCCACGTACATCAATGGCGGGCGAATGAAACTGTCAATCACACTTCCTAATTTCACTTCCAAATATTATACAAACGGCAGAAGCTACAAGGATAATGATTTGTTTTATTTAACTGGTATTAACGATTTAACACTTTAGAAAAGGAAAAATCATTGCGTAAAAAAATTGTCTCCTAATACTCATGAAAAAGAAATAAAAATACGTATTTTAGGGTTGTAATTTGTTCAATATTATCAATATTCAATACACGAAACATACACAGTCTCGCATATTTATTTTTAATAATAAAATTACTCAAGTCGCACAAAATCACTTAAGAATCTTTGAATTAATTTGAAAACAAATACAGTAGACTCTCGCTAATTCGGCTCTTTTAAGATCGGGCTACGGCTACTTTTTAATTCGGGCGGCAGTTAAATTCGAAAATAGTTTGTTGACATTTTTCAAGCTATGAAGCAAATATGCACAAATTTGTCATGATTTGTCTTAATTTTGATGTGATTTTGCATTATTAAGTGGTTTTCATGCAATTTATAATAGCAATGAGCATGTAAACTTTATATTAGTATGCGGAAGAACAAAAAATCGTTACATTTCAAACAACTTGACGCCCGAATTTCTCTCTAATTCGGTTGACATTTCGGTCTCAAATGCCCGAATTTGAAAGAGTCTACTGTACATAGAATTTTGGAAAATATTCCATCATGTCACTGACAACTGAGCAACACGATCGGCAACATAATTTTCGTACAGTAGACTCTCTCAAATTTGGGCATTTGGGACCGAAATGTCACCCGAATTAGCGAGAAATTCGGGCATCGAATTGTTTGAAATGCAACGATTTTTGGTTCTTCCACTAATATTAAGTTTGCATACTCATATTTATGGTAAATTTAATGAAACCCTCATTATAATGCAAAATCACATCATAACTAAGACAAAACATGGCAAATTTGAGAAAAAATATTTTCATTCGAAAAAATGAAAAATATCGATAAACTTTTTTTGAAATTTAACTGCTGCTCGAATTAAAAAGTAGCCCAATCTTAACCCTTTAACGACGAGACACTTTTTACGGACTGCAAATCAACAATAAAATTAAACTGAGAAACATAATCAATGATAAGTCTTACATCTAACCTTGGAAAGTCCAACAGAGTCTGATTCGGTGTATTTTGTACTTCTATGAACGGTAGGGACAAAAATAGCCCACAAATTTAATAATTTTTTCTAACAATACTAATGAAAAATATTACGTATGAGTATTGTAGTTTTTATTGCCAAAAGAGTTTTGCTTAAAAAAAAAATTGGAAGTATAAAAAATAAATAAAATTAATTATGAATTTGAGAATTGAAAATTCGCCATTTCTGAGCTTAAATATTTACTACATAGCAAATAGCTAGAGACTTACAAAAAATATTTTAAATTCCTTCAACCTTCTACTTTACAATTATATACAGACATAAGAAAAAAACTTTAGGTAGTCAGGAAAAATTATTTTCTTTATGGGACACCGGTGTTCCAGTCGTCCTTAAGGGTTAAAAGAGCCGAATTAGCGAGAATATACTGTAGTTCCAATGTTCACATCTAGGAGCGCAAAAAGTGTCCTTCACATATCTTTGGTAAAGGGTACTTTGTATAGGAGCCTCTTAAAAGTAAGGCATGAAAGATAGGGGTTAATTCAGGTTATAATCCACGCTTACTTGGTTAGACGGGCTTTGAATTGGGGCAGTTTTGAAATTGGACTTTTTGTCTCCTATTTTGAAATTGAATTAGATCTAGCCATGATAAAATTTAACTTTACAAACCAATTTCGAAGCTAAATTACAAATAAAGCTCAGTTCTATTTAAAAATAGGTAAAAGTCCAATTTCAAAAGTGCCCCACTTCCCCCTAACTATTAAATACTATGTTTTCCATACTAAAATTACACACAAAATCAGATCTATTATCTTGAAAGTTCTTTAAAATGCAAATACTAACCATCTAAATGCATATTCAAACAACAATTTTTTTTTTTTCAAAATAATGAGTTTTTCTCCTCCTAAGCCCCCACACCAAAGAGTAGAAATATATATTGAATAGAAGTGTTTGTGACTCTTCAATTTCTACCAAAAGATCTCAAATTAGTTCAATGACTTTGAAATTTTCAAAGCGTAAATCTACGTGTGAGTTTTCACTTGTAACGGCTGGAAGATGCATTGAGAAATTTAGATATTTTGACTCCAAGATAGTGGAGATGGAAAAAAAGTGTTTGGAAATCACATCAATTTTAACTCACCAACTGACAATAAAGAAACGGTTTCCCCCATCGATTATGCTATCGGTGAAATTTGAACCCAGTCATTTATTGATTATAGTGTGAATTCCCACCTGGATGATCTAAAAACGTAAAAATTTTATTAGCTTCCCCCATGAAGAGGGGAATATATATTTTTTTGTATCAGATTCTTAACCTAGACTTAAGGTGTTAAATGATATGTAATATTATACGAAATCATCATTGATATTTAACGCCAATCAATGCAAGATCACATTACTCACGTGAGTTGAAATTAGAGGGGTCGCCTATAAAACATTTTTCAGGCAAAAATGCATTTCTATTTAGCACTTTTTCCTGGTCCAAAAAAAAAAGACAGAAACGACCAGAAAAAAACGACTGTCGCCAGAAGATCACCGGGTCAGTCATGTGAATTTTTGATGATCCAATGAGAGAAAGATAAATCGAAGAAATAACACGTCACAGATGATAATTCGTAGAAAATATATCGAAAGAGACTTTTGTGGTGGTTCCCAATAAATTCGCCTGGGAGAGCAACAGACAAGGTAATAAATTCATTAGGCGTACATCCTTGGAATTCTTCGCATTATTTTCAATGATTATCGTATGGGTGAGACTATTAACTAGACTCCATCTTCAGTGTCACCAAATATAGCATAATCCCCGAAATAACAATTGATTAGTTGAACAGTGAAAATTATTTTGGAAATTCTGTTGAAACTATAATGGTTCTTTTTTTCTCTCCTGTTGTATGGAGGAATTTCGTGACTTGGAACGTCTTCTTTTTCTTTGGATTATTTTTGGAAATGATGACAAAAATGTGATTCATTCAAGTGTTTTCTGGTCCCCTCTTTCATGGGTTCTTTCTTTTTTCTTTGGTGTCAATTTCTCTCTGGCTCCCCCATCCATACCTGAAGGGCACGCAATATGAAGTTGTTTGATCATCCTTCTGCCTCTGCATCTTCAATCCCGAAAAACAGTCTATTTGTAGGCTTTTTATCGCCGTGAGTGGATTTTTCTCAATTGATACATTCACTCCCACGATAAGTCTTTTTAGGACTGAGAGCATTGGCGTCTAGTTCATTGATAAAGGCGACGAGAGTGAATCCAAGAATGGAATTGTAAATAGGAGATGAAGAAAAATATCTCGCCAAATAAGTCACTCTCTCTCTCCTCATATGCCAAGAATATCCGGCGGAAAGAGGATTTTATTTTTCCTCACCACCATAATTAATCACATTTGTTGATCTACATCGAGATTCTTTACTTTTTACATTGTCACGATCACGAAAAAAAAGGAAAGCAAGCACGTATTAACTCAGCATCTGCACATGATAAACATTTTTAACGCTATTTTACTGCTCCACCCTGTATTTTGCAAAGATATGTGAAAAATGCGAAAAATTTCATCATTTTCTTTGCGTATATGGAAGTACATATTGGGATTATATTGAGTGAATTTATAATTTTAGATGCCGGACATTGTACGGAAAGTCTAAATAGAGAATCGGGAGTTAATTTTGGAAATACAACTAATTTGTTTGTAATGGCATTTTCTATTTATACATACATTAATGCCAAATATCTCTACATGATGAAGTTAATTAATTTATGGCTGTTTATTGGAAATTTTGTCACTTTTTGAGTTTAATTTTAAACCCACACAATATATTACTTTTTACTAGGCGCCATCCAAATTCCTTTCTCTCTGTTTCATTTACTCAAAACATCTTCAAGGTATTGCATTTTATTCGTATGACATGTTTGGCATTCAGTTGAAATGGATAAATGGAATTTTGTATCCCTTGCCCGCTGTGAAATTCTTCTGGTTCTGAACAAAAAGAACTAGGTAGTCTCCTGGTTGAATGTGGGAAATTTTAGTGAGTCATTTAATATAGTTGAAAATATAACTTCGGACAAAATTTATTCGATATACTATTTTTTCATAGAATCGACCCTCTATGCGAATCATAAAATAAGCCTCAAAGGACTTTACACATGAAGTTGAGAATACGGTCAAAGAAGCTAATTTAACGATTTTTCTGCCACCCACTCGGACTATTTCATAATTGTAGTGAAATTAGGATAAACACGCAAAATTCCCTGAATTCCACAAGTGAATTCTTCATTTTTAGTGTTCATCCCACCACCTTCTATGCTATGATTAATGTGCCAATTTATAGAAATTATACAATCGCCACAGACATCTGGGCCACACCGCATCATATCCCACCAAATCCGGGTGGAGAAACAAAGAGAGAGAGCAAATATCATTTTGGATTCCATTTCCCATCCTAACACTTTGCGATCATCAGCCAAAACACCGTTGAATTGCTACACTTATCCTCCTTAGATCACACCAGAGAGATGAAAAATGATCGACAATCAAACAATTATCTATTTCCACTAAGTCATGTGAATGAATTCTGATTGCGATCTTCCAAGAAAAATCATTTCTCACGATCACAGAAACGCCCCACAAGCCAATAAATACATCATCCATGTCGATCATTCCTTTTCCCAATCGTCAATCATTCAACTCTTCGTAATTTCTCCAATTTACACTAAATATTTATATTGTTGTTACTACACACTTAAAATTGCTAGAATAGAATAAGGATTAGTCAGTTGATATTTTGTTTTTAAAATTAAAACTTGGGAAATTTGGATTACGTTGAATTAACCCATATAGAGAAGATCACTAGAAGTGCAATAAATTATTTATGAAATATTACACAATATAGGGTAAGTGTGCCAAATTTCGGCATAGTTGCATGCAACCGTCAAAGTCTCAAGTTTGAAATGTAATATTTTAAATACAAATTGATTTTTTATTCTTTCTTCTGAAAGATTGTTGTTTGGAAACTTGTTAAGAGTTTACCGTTTTTATTTACTCTAAAATCATTCTTAATACATTTTAAAATTAATAAAAATGTAGACACAGCTTTGGTGCCCTATTTCGGCCACTTTCATTCTCATAGTTCCTTGCCCTTCGGGAATTCTTCCAATATCTTTTTTACGTCATCTCGTTTGTCGAAGCTACATTTTTTTTGTTATTCTTTTGCATTGTATAATCTCTAGAGTACGTAAAATTTAAAAGTTCATGGAAATTCGAGGAAGAAAAAAGGTGGCCGAAATTGCAAGCTGGCCGGAATTTGGCACACTTGCCCGAAATTACAAATTTCTAATTTTTTTGCCAAATTAAATTAACCCTTTAGGGACGATTGGCCAAAAAACCATATAATTTTCTTCGGCCTATCAAAAGTTATGTTTTCCTTTAAATAATCAGAAAAAAAAATATTTTTGACTTCCTCATTCTAAAAGAGTCAAATAATAAAATTATATTCTAAAATAATGTTAAACTTGTTAATAATATCAATTTCAATCCAATTCTATTTCACGCCTAAAGGATACAAGGGATACAAATTTCTCACGATTTTTTAGATAAGGTTAATTTTAGACTAATAAAAGTGTCAGTAATTTATATAAGCGACACGGTTAAAATAATGACAAAGTTCTGATATGACCGAGTCCGTATAAGCAAGCAACGTTGTTCTTTAAAAGTTGAATTGAAAGCTTTTAATGTGACTTTTATTTATTTGTAACTAGGGTAAGTGTGCCAAATTCCAGCCAGCTTGCAATTCCGTCCACCCTTTTTGTTCCTCGAATTTCCATGAATTTTTAGTGTTAACATACTCTAGGGATTATACAATACAAAAGAAGAACAAAAAAGTATCTTCGACAAGTAAGATGAAGTTAAAGGCATTGGAAGAGTTCCCGAAGGGCAAGGAACTATGAGAATGAAGGTGGTCTAAATACGGTACCAAAGCTATGTCGACATTTTTATTCAATTTAAACTGTATTAGGGTAAGTGTACCAAATTCCGGCCACACTTTTTATTCCTCAAATTTCCATGAATTTTTAGGTTTTGCATACTCTCTCTAGAAATTATACAATGCAAAAAAATAACAAAAAATATCGTTTCGACGAGCAAGATGATCTGAAAAGGCATTAGAAGAATTCCCGAAGGGCAAGGAACTATGAAAATGAAGGTGGCCGGAATAGGCCACCAATGCTATGTCTACACTTTTATTCGTTTTAAAATGTATTAAGAATGATTTTAGAGAAAATAAAGACGATAAATTGTCTACGAGTTTCCAAACTGCACTCCTTATAAAAAAGTATCGAAAAAATTCAATTTGTATCAGAAATAATACATTTCAAACTTGAGACTTTGGCACTACCATGCAACTATGCCGAAATTTGGCACACTTACCCTAAGTAGAATTTTTTAGGATTATTCGAAAACGCATCATGCAACACGAACAGTTTGTCCATGTACGAAAATACCATTGAATCGTTCCTAATAACGGTTTTTCAAGGCTAAAAATTAAAAAGACTCTTGAAATTTCTGCTCAATCTGAACTCTGAACCGGTACCAATCAATTCTGAATCGGTTATGAACCGCTAAGTAAATTTCGTCCGAAATTTCAATTGTATTACTTTTAAGCTATCTTGGGGAATTTTTTGAGTGACTTGTGAATCGATTCTGAACGGATAAAAGGGTTAAACGGTAAATGACGTGAAGGTACTTTTGAGGTATAGCATCTAAATTACACAAAATTGAGCATTTTCGGAACGCGTGAGAGGCTTTGCCACCTCTTACATTAAATTATTAGAAATGTTTGTCAATAATTTAAATATACTATTCTATACTATTCTCGCCTATTTCCTATTTTATATTTTTTGCTTGTCCCTATAACCAAAATGCAAATTTTTATTTATTCCGAACGATTGATTGTTGGAAAATAAAACAAATCAAAATCTTGAGGAAATATTTATAAAAAGTGAAATCATTAAGCGTGTTCATTTTCAGACACCTTTCCAGAGATTGCCGGATTACAATGAACGCAATGGTGATCTTATAACGTCCTATTATTTTTTTTTTAATTAAAAAATATCTTCAGAAAAAACAAATATTTATGGAGAGACCTAATTTAGGAAAATTTGTTAAGTGATACCTCTCAGCAAAGCAAAAAGAAAATAATAATCTCAGCTTAAGAATTACAGTACGCATTAAGTATTGTTGACTTAATTATGCGAAGCATTATAAAAAGTTTTTACTTTATCGACTTTATCACATTTTCTAATCTATTGTGTTCCCATAGTTCTGAATGAAATTTATTCAAATTTACTTTTTACTTTCAGCTTTATTATGCTTATCCTTTCGCAATGATCCTCCTCAATATCTGCGCGTGCCTTAATCTCTTTCACGCATTTTTAAAGTCTGCGTGTCTGAAATATTAAAGAATTTTCGTTTGAATAACTCACAATTTACCGTGGAATGTTTAGTATTGTGCTTTAACTTCCACACACACATTTTAGCCACTGTGAACAAAAAAAAATCATATGCATTTTTTATTTGTTGCATTTCAACAAAATATAATAGTCTTCCCGGTGATTTTATTAAGAGGCAAAGAATATGAAACAACAAAAAGAGAACGACATTGATAGTTTTTTATTTTCTTGTGGGAAAAAAGTGAAATTATGCATAGGACAAAAAAAAATCCTACTGAAAAAAATTAGAAAAATCGTAAAATACAGATATTATATTTATAAGGAATTTATGACCATTATAATTTTTATGGTTTAAGTTTTTTTTTGTTTGTTCAATTTTATCTGTATTATTCAGGTTCATACTATGGTGGATCAAACGAATTTCTCTAAAATACGAAAAACAAATAATATGAAACCCTCTAATGGAATACCATTTCCTCATCCCATTTACGGTGTTGCAATTAAAATTTTATCAGGTGTGTACCTAAATGACTGAGGCTATATGCATTAAATTAGCTTCTACTTGCCAAAGGACAATTTGGGCAAATATTTATTTCTGTATTTAATTTAGAAGTTTTAAAAGAACTAATGAAATCCTTAAACTTTAAACATTGATATGTTTTACAGATTAGTGAGAATAGTAAAGATAGAATTGAAATATTTCTTCCTTTCTCGTCATGCGTATGTGTGTGCATACCTTTTGTGATTATTTTTCTTGTGCTACTAGTGCAACATGTAGTAAAAAATTCACATGGAAGTAATACCTCTCTTTTTTATCAGAAACCTAAAATCTCTTCAAGAAGATCACTTCATTTTTTCGGGTCTTTTGTCAAAAGTGGCTTAAGATTTCACAAAACCCACAAAAAAACAAGATAAATTCCGATTCGTTCGGACAGTGATCGCAATTTTGAGGTATGTTTTCTGGTTAAATCAAGAAATATTCGGAATTTAATTTTATGCCACAATAGTCTGTTGTATGAGCAAAAAAAAACTAAATTAAAATTTGAAAATCAGTTTCTTTGTAATTTTGGGGAATTTTGAAGATGAAAAGGCTTTTTTCCTCCTTTAGCACCAACAACTTCCTGATGAAAATCTCACCAAAAAATATTTGCAGAATAAATTATACAAATTAGCGGATCTCGGAAATTCCATTCCTCTCACTTTTACAGTGGGATATAAAGAAAAAAAAAACAGATATACCGCCGTACTATACATCTTCATGTTGATGACTACAAAGTCTCACGACATCACAATTAGTAATAACAATAAAAATCAGCTCAATTATTTGCATTCTATAGGAATTCTTTAATCTCAAACATTTGGTAAATCACGTAATTTTTTCCCTACTACTGCAGTAATCTTGGAAACTGAAAATTGATTTGTAGTTTTATTTATAGTATCAATAATCAAAAAACATGTATGTGTATTAACTTGAACTATTGTTGCGTTTTGGATGGTGCGATTATAATTGCTCTGGTATACGTACTTCAATTAAAGTGAATTACATGTTCCGCGAGAAATTGCAGTTTTGCCAATTGCCTAATTCCGTTTCCCAAGTTTATTTTCAAGAAAATATGAAATGAAGATTAAAAAAATTGCTCCGTATTCTTTCTCGAAGTATTATTTATATCCTAAAGCTACCGATTGCTTAATTAAATTAATTTTGCAAATTTTATATTTTTTCTGTATATAGAAAAAATATTTTGTAAAATTGGTCACTAGTTTTTGTAAATAGGGTAAATGTACTAAATTTCGGCATAGTTGCATACAAGCACCAAAGTCTTATGTTTGAAATGTAATATTTTTAATACAAATTGAATTTATTTGTTACTTTTTTATAAGGAGTGTTCATTGGAACCTTGTAGGCAGTCTATCGCCTCTATTTTTTCTAAATTCACTCTTAATACATTCTAAAATTCATAAAAATATAGACATTACATTTGTGGCCTATTTCGACCACCTTCATTTTCACAGTTCCTTGCCCTTCTGGAATTCTTTTAATGTCTTTTTTAGATCATCTTGTTCGTCGAAGCGACATTTTTTGTTATTTTTTTCATTGTATTTATTTCTAGAGTGTGCAAAAACTAAAAATTCAATGAAATTCGAGGAACAAAAAATGTGGCCGAAATTACAAGCTGGCCGAAATTTGGCACACTTACCCTAAATTAAAAAAAGAATTCCTACTGAGGACTTACAAAATGCTTGTAAAAATCATATATCCCCAAGAATAACCCTCTAAAAAGTTAGTAAAAATGTGTACATTTTCACCAACATTGTTCGTATAATATTATCACATGACGAGCCGCTTTTGTTCTTTTACAAACATTTGTTCGTGAATGTTTGTAAACACACAGAAAAATGTTCGTTAAACTGTTGTTAGCAAATTTTTGCTACACAAAAAAAACAAATAACGTTACGAACTATGTTTGTAAAAAAGTACAAACTTTTACGAATTTGTTTGAGGGTTATACGATTTACGAGAATTTTGTAAGTCCGCAATAGGAATGCATATTTATAAATTTTTACGAAATATATTTCTCTATCTAACCAAACTGTTAAAAAAATAACTTCAATGAGATTTTAAATTAAGAAAGTAATCCAACGCCTAATTCTGTAAGATAAATTATATCGTTAATTAACTAATTTTGTTGTTGGGGGAGGTGGGGCTACTTTGAGCTGTGGGGCTACATTTTTATATGATTTTTTCGACAATTTCAAAATTAAGTTAGTCCTTACAAATTATTTTATTTAGATCCACAATTGTTTTGTCCATCCAAATGACATCACGTTAAAACTCACTTTCTTTTAGAAATGTACGATAAAAATTGTATAACAATGTAGCACCAGAGCTCAAAGTAGCCCCACTTCCCCTTATACCTTAATATTTGATCTTATAATGCAGAGGTGTGCAAGAACCGTTTGAAACCGAACAAACGTCAAATGAACCTTGTACGTCAGTGGTCAAAATACCTGAACAAACTAATTTTGACGTTTTTTCGGTTTCAAACGGTTCTTGCACACCCCTGAATGTAATAAAACAGATTATATTGTCATCATCTGCGGCGTTTTGAATATTTATAAAAAAAATTAAGTTTACCTATGCAATACAAATAGCAAATTACATTAAAAATTACGCATTTCATCATTTCGTGTAAAATTAAAATATGAATTAAGCCCTAGTGTCGTCATTGGAATCTTATAAAAAAAAAATTTAAAGAAATTCCATGATCATGACTTTTTTGTGGACATAGTAAATCACAACACACTTGACAATAATCAATCGCAAACTAAATCGTCGGTTTTTACATGATATTGCAAAAGGGCGGTAGTTGGAGAAGCGTGGCGTAGATAGATTAATCAATTTGAGTGATTACCTGGCAGGTGACTGGGTTTTACAGTGGAGCCACATGGAGAGAATTCAAATTGAATGTTTTCCCCAATGATTGCCAACAAGAAGCGCGTTTTGTAATCTTATAGAAGTGTGGCTGCAAACCTAAAAAAAAAAAGAAATACAAACAGATCATGACGTGTGTGCCGAAAATTATTGAATGAATTGTGATTACTCCACTTAATACCTGTCCATTACCCATTTATGACAAAGTACCCACTGCTGTGATTCATCAAACACAAGAACAACAGATGTCTCTTTGCCTCCTTTTTGTGATTTTTCACCTTGTATTTTGGTATTTATGATGTCACTGCCTCTCTAGGATTTTTTACTTCGCAGGTTATTATTACAGTTCTTTGTCATTCTTATTATACGCACTTAAAGAGAGAGAAAGTGTATCGAAAGCTCCATTCCATATTGTTTTATCCTAAACCTACAACATTTTAGGAGAGTCATTTTGTTTAACTAATCCAGACCACAGTACTACACTGAGAGAAATCCGAAAAAGTTAAAATAACATTCCGGAAATGTTAATTTTACCCTACAGTCCCTACAGTATTGATCCAAAATCGGTGTAAATATTAATCTTTTTAGGTGTATTAGGGGTTAAAAGTACCCTTTTTCATGTTAATTTTACCCTTAAAAAGGTGTAAAATTAACATTAAAAATGTTGATATATTTTTACACCTAAAAAGTGTTAAAGTTCTGAGGAAAAAATGTTAATCGGACCCTCTTTTTTTCTCAGTGTAGGAATACTGTCTCTCAATTCAAGAGACTTATAGGGCCCAAAAAAATAGGCTGATCTTCGAGAATATTTTAGCCTGTACAATACAGCACTAAAGATTTTTCCCAAATTGTTTAAATATTCTCAAGGATCTGCTTAAGTCTATTTTTACCCTTATACTGGCTTTAAACCTAAAGGAAAATAGTCTCAAGCTGATCCTCAGAAATATTTAGCCTATAAAATTTGACAGTAAAGATTAATCCCAAACTAGGATTAGGATCATCGATTAGAAGTCCTTTGCATAAATTTCCTTAACCTAATCCTTTACTGCCAAATTTTACAAGCTAAATATTCTCGAGGATCAGCCTGAGTATATTTCGGCCCTAGCCTTAGCCATATATGACTTAACTGCTCTAATTTCTTATCAATCACGATTTTTTGGCAAAATTTAACTTAGAACTTCATTATTAAAGATAAATGATCCATTAGATTCTCAAAAGGCAATATTAAGTGCTCAATATTTAAGATTTTGAGACCTCCGGAAACTGTTTAGACTGAAGACCCCTTTCGGCTGATCCTCGAGCATATTTATCTCGTAATAATTGGGGATAATAAGGAACAGGAAAATTTAAGGACAATGCGCAAAATGGTCTAACCGTTCACCACAAATATAAGACCTTTAATTGGACAGGACTGACAAAGGTCCTTTTGCTCCAGCACCAACTGCATGCAGGGATATCCAGAAATATTCTTCTTAAAAAGTTAAAGTTTCTGAAGGTTCCAAGATCCTCTAAACCTTTGTCTAAAAATTTTGAGTTATTATTATTATTAATCATATCGAAATATTTGTTACAATGTAATCATGTTATATTACTGTCGATTCCGTAGTCAAAGAATCCGCTAAGTCCGTATGTAGACCGCCCAGGAGCACCTTTCCCGAAATGTGGATGCTTCTTACATGCTCTCAGAGTTTTTTGGGTAATAAGTTCAGATTAAAAATATTCTCATAAAGCTATTTACTCTGAACTTTTTGTTAAAAATTTATTAATAATTGTATCTTATTCGGCCCTACGAACTTTTATGAAACTAGCTCTTTTTTTATCAAGGTGAACATTTCTTTACAAGCAATTCTTTCTACGGAATTAAAGAACATTCAAGGATATTTAGGAATAATTTGGAAAATTACAAGGAAATGAAGAGATAAGGATATGGTTCTTTGTGGATCTCTGTGAAATCCACTTTCCACGGAATGCCTATCGTGAAACAAAAGAAGGCTTCTTAACTGGTAGTTTCTTAAAAGATTTTTGTCCACTTTAGGTAATTTGTAGTCATCAGAATTTGTCGGATGGCCATTAGGGCGTTTCAACTAGGAAAAAAATTTTTTGGCACTATTCTCACGGTGCTGTATTTGATGAGACAAGAAAGTTTTTCTTCTACGACCATATGATCAGACGCCGTTTAGAGGTGGCTAAACGACCCTCTCTGTAGTGTAAAATCCGGTAAAATCAGAAATTTGTTCTACAAAGAGGGTCGTTCAGCCACCTCTAAACGGCGTCTGATCATATGGTCGTAGAAGAAAAACTTTCTTGTCTCATCAAATATAGCACCGTGAGAATAGTGCCAAAAAAATTTTTTCCTAGTTGAAACGCCCTAATGGCCATGTGCAGTGATTGGTATTTATCTATTTAGTATTGATTGAGAAGTTTTATAAGTAAGTCACAGTTTTGTAATAAATTTGTACTAAATCCTAATCATATAACATGGTATTTGAAATTAACGTAGTTTTGTCCCTAGAAGTCATTTTTTCTTGACGAATTGGCAAATAACTTTTCCTGAACTACTGATATCTTCTTTGTGATGTAATGACTAATGGCTATTATATTGTTGAGCCAAGCTCCCTGAAGTCTTTAATTAGGACGTTAAATAAATTGATGGCTTTATTTTACAGACCCATTATTGCACTAATCTATGTACAGGGACATGAATTCGAAATATTATAATTATTATTTGAAATAAGAGACGAATTTGATCATTTTATTGTCAATATAAATAATTTCTTAGAAAAGAAGAGTTCTAGTAACATTTAAGAATAAAGATACTTATTTAAAATTCATCCACTGTATTGTCATTTACATAATTATATTGTCAGACCTAAGGCTTAGCCATATGGCTTAACTTCTCTAATTTCTTCTTAATCAAGATTTTTTGGAAAATTATCACTTAGGATTGGACAACATGGGCAAGTGATCCATTAAATTTTGAAAAAACTATAGAATCAGGGGCTGGGCTAAACCTTAGGTCTGAAGCCGGCCTTAGTCTCATACAGTAAACTCAATTATTATACTTTCGCGACATTAGGTACACGGCTACAACCCAAAGCTTAAAATTTTCGGTTTAACCCTTTAAGGACGATTGGGTCACCGGTGACCTAAAAAATGAAATTTTTCCTACGGCCTTCTAAAGTTGTGTTTTGCTCTTAAAAGTCTGCAAAAAAATGATTTTTTCTGACCACCAATTTTTGACCTTCTTGTCCTTAAAGGGTTAAGAGCCTAAACTAGAACAGCCCTAAAAAATTGAAATTCAATAAACAAAATATATCTTAATATATTACATAGTAAATTTTATTTCATAATCAGTAAAGAGAAATAACATTTGTCTGGCCTATATTTAAAAAAAAAGGAATTGAAAATAAATCAAGCACAAAGGCGCAATTTCATTGTACACTGAGTGAGAGAAATCCGAAAAAGTTAAAATAACATTCCGGAAATGTTTATTTTACCCTACTATTGATCCAAAATAGGTGTAAATATTACCCTTTTTAGGTATATTAGGGGTTAAAGTTACCCTTTTTCATGTTAATTTTACCCTTAAAAAGGTGTAAAATTAACATTACAAAATGTTGATATATTTTTACACCTAAAAAGTGTTAAAGTTATGAGGAAAAACGTTAATCGCACCCCCGTTTTTTTCTCAGTGTATTATGGCATTTCTAGAGAGGTCCGTCAACCGACGAAAACTATTTGAATGCAGATCCAACTTTTGAGGTAGAGCCAGAGCCTCGAACTCATGAGTTCGAGCATACCGCAAAGTGTTGTTTATTAGACCCTTTCTTTCTTTCCTCAATTTCGTTATATATACATTTTGTACATGAACGACAATCACTAAGCAATAATAGTCGTAAACTCAAAAAGTACTACATATAACCAACCAAAATTCAATTTTTTTGTGCTAATGATTTAAAATAAAGTTTCACTCTCGATTTTATCTTAAAACGAAAAACCTTGTTTCCGGTTCAATGAACCACCAAATTTCACTAATTAATTGCAACACTTTCAGTTATTACGAATCCAGTATAAAAAGCAAAGAGCTGAGAAACCTATTAACTAATTTAGTTTTTTTCTCTTCTTGTATTATTGCAGATTAATATAAGTCAAAGAGAGTACGCAGAGAAGTACAAATTGTACTTGGAGAGGGTTCAACAACGAAAACAACAGGACACGAATTTTGTTGATGAAGACGATAGCGACCTCGTATTTAATTCATTCGCTCCCAGTAAGTATTTATATATTGTTCTTGTGGTAGAAAATCCTGAAACGCAAACAGAGCATTTATTCTTTTAATTTTTATCATTTAAATATTTTTTATTAAAATATTTTTTATTAAAAGTTTTCTGTCACTAATATGCATTCATATCTCTTATTTTGACCTTATGGATAATTGCAAACTCTTGTAATTTATTCAAAGAGAAAGAGCAAAACTTTTTAATTCAAAAAATCGTCTTAAAATATACTTAAATAATACGGGATATCATTAATTCATCAAATCAATCAAAATGAGTGAATGAAAAACCATAGTAATCTAATATACTTAGAACAATTTTTACGGGCCGAGTCCCTCTTTTTCTCCCTGAATAAATTAACTTTTAAGTAAGGCCAATAATAACATTTGGATTTCAAACCACATTAGAGACAATTTATGATTTTTCATAATATTTTCCCAAACTTAATAAAAGCATAAATAATTTATGATGCGGATGATACATCACAAATATTTTCATTTGAGCTAAATTGTATCAGTATCCAAGTACAGCATTTGCTCCATGCTAAAGTTTATTCTACAACGATCTGTTCTTTATTAATAACTTATATCCTAAATCTAAATAGGGTAAGTGTGCCAAATTTCGGCATAGTTGCATACAAGCGCCAAAGTCTCAAGTTTGAAATGTAATATTTTAAATACACATTGATTTTTTTATTCTTTCTTCTGAAAGAGTGTTGCATGGAACCTTGTAAAGAGTTTACCGTCTTTATTTATTTTAAAATCATTCTTAATACATTTTAAAATGAATAAAAATATAGACATAGCTTTGGTACCCTATTTCGGCCACCTTCATTCTCATAGTTCCTTGCCCTTCGGGAATTCTTCCAATGCCTTTTTCACGTCATCTCGTTTATCGAAGCTACATTTTTTGTTATTCTTTTGCATTGTATAATCTTAGAGTACGTAAAATCTAAAAGTTCATGGAAATTCGAGGAACAAAAAGGTGGCCGAAATTGCAAGCTGGCCGGAATTAAGCACACTTACCCTATATATAAAAAAAATCGGTTTGTAAAGGATAATGTTTTATTTTTGTAGCATCTCAAGCCGATTTTAGACGGAGACGTCCACGGAGTGTGACTCATGATTTAGTATTCGTACGCTTTCCTCTGCCTGAAGCAGAACAACCACCACCTGGAATTGAAGAAGCTACTCTGAGAGTCCTACTGCAGAATCGCCATCATCACAAAAGTGCTAATGTTACTCACGATGGAAGCGTGAGTCTGAAGGTCTACCAGCTCATTGAACCGTATGGACGCATCTTTTTAGACGGTCAGATTGTTTCCTTGAATCATCTGGGTGGCAATAAATGGGTAGAACTGGATGTGAGTCGTGCAGTTGAGAGTTGGATGGAAGCCCGTCATCAAAATCTCGGACTCGAAGTACATTGCGATGGATGTCATCGGAAAGGACTTCACGTTGTTCATGATGCCTCACAGTTTGGTGATACTGATGACGATGCTAATCCAGCCCTCAACATCGTAACACGTGTTGTCCAACGAGAAAAGCGTTCACGTCAATACAAGCACTACATCCAGCATCCGATTCGACGACCGCGTCAGACGGATTGCCAGAAAAACAACCAAAAGTGCTGCAGGCATCGAATGGAGGTGGCGTTCAAGGATGTCAAAGGATACGAGTTCATTATTCAGCCAAAATCTTTCGATGCCGGCTTCTGCCGTGGCAAATGTCCTCCCAAATACAATCCAGCCCATCATCATGCACTCCTACAGAGTCTCATCTGGAAGCAGGACAAGAGTAAGGCTCCACGTCCTTGCTGTGCTCCACTCAAGCTCGTTGATCTCGAGGTTTTGCATGTGGACGAAAGGGATCCCACGAAACTCAAAGTGGCTACATGGACAGATATGCGTGTCTTAGAGTGCGCTTGTTCATGAAGGCTATCATCGCTTCAGAGAGAGAGGCTCCTCTAATGTGATCCGTCGCATTTTGTCATTGAAATGCGTCGCAATCCGCCATCGTTTCATGATCCGTGACATGCTAGCACTGAATCACACCATTTTCACCAGTTGTTTCATTTTATATGCCAAAGACCAATAAATGTGACTTCTTCAATGTTCATTTTGGTTCTTTTACTTTTTTGAATTCTTCTTTTGAAATGCGAATCTATAACTGCTTGGTTTAAAGTAAGTATCAGAGTAACAGCTTATATCTCCTTTTTATGGTGCTATTCCAATGAAAAATGAACATGTTTTATTTAGCTTCTTCTTCTCTTCTTTAAAGTTTTTGTAGGGGCCGGACGTCTTTTGACATCCACACAGCCCGTTTTATTTAGCACTTTACTGTTCTCACTTCTGCATTATCGACTTTTCTCTGTGTTGGTTTCTGTCACTACTGTAACAACTATTTGATGATTTTACAACAGAACGAGGACTGGAAAAAATAGTCGAGACAGGAACCAACACAAAGAAAAATCGATAATGCAGAAGAGCTTGAGAACAGTAATGTGCTAAAACATGTTCAGCAGGAAGATCTCCCCTTAGGACTGTTCCCAAGTGCTTCTACATTATCGACTATTCTTTGCGTCAGTTCCTGTCTCGACTGATTTCCCCAATCCTTGCCGTAAAACTACCAAACAGTCGTGACAGGAACCAAAGAAAAGTCAATAATGCAGAAGCACTTGAGAAGAGTAAGTATGTATTAAAAAAATATTCAGGAAAAAGATTTCCCATTTTCAGTTTTCATTAGAATAGCACCATTATTCAATTTAATTGATCAGTAAGTGTTTTATTAATCTTTTCCGCCAATTTCACGAAATTATAAAAATACCTAAGAAATGGAAAAAGCTCTCCAAAGCCTTCGAAGATTTTGATGCTCACTTGAAAGTTTGCAAGTCTGTTCGGCACTCCTTTGCTTTCGTCTCTGTTTCTTCAGAAATACTTCGAATTGGCCTCTGAAATTTGTGTGGACTGTTCTTTGGGTCCTTTGATAGTTAGCTGGGATTCTTTACAATCTCAGCTTTTGTGGTCCTAGGTAAAATCCAACCTCTTAGATCGGATCCAAATTTTGGATTTACACGTTTTAACACTCCTAGATCACGAATATCATATGCACTAAAAATCGATTTTCTTGTAGAGAGAAAACGGAAAGCGATTTCGACAAGCGATTTTCGGCAAAGGTTTAATAATGTCGTATAGATGGCTAGAAGTTGATGATGTCAGACCCACCCCACCTACGCACAGTTTTGAAATACCCCCAAATTTGATTTTCTCAATAACTCAGCACATCTATGGCATCGATCGATCTCAAATTATAGTAATTTGAGGCAGAGCTTTCGATTAAAAAAAAAAGTTGGGTCCCCCGACCCCTCTGACCCGAGTTATAAGGGGTCGAAAATTAAATTTTCAAATGGCCATATCTCCGGTTCTAATTAACGGAATTTGAAAAATTTTGGTATTTCATCCAATTTCATCCGATATAATCGAAGGTTCGAAAAATCGATTTTCAAAATGCCGATTTTGAATATTTCGAAAACCAGACGATGTTTTTTTTTAAATTTTATTATGTTGTAGCTGAGGTCGAGACCTTTCCAACGGTTGGCCGCACTCATCCCTCGATGTTCCCTGATCCGAGCTATAATCAAAAATGTCTTGACCTGACTGGATTTTCGGTGTTTATAATGCGATTTCGACAAAAATTTAGTATATCGTATCTAAAATTGAGACCTTTCCAATGGTGGATCCCATTTGTCTCTACTCCAACCCACTGTGCCCCGACCCGACCCTTACTATATCCAAAGATTCAAACCAAATGAACCGAACTCCATCTGTAATGTTTATTAACCGATTTCAATGAACTTTTTTTCTTTTGTTGGCCTTCCGCATTCAAGCTATTTAAAATAGAAAATAACCAGTGATAAGCCAAGATAAGCTTCTGGTAGCTGAGATTCTTTACAGGTGACTTCGAAATGCGTTGCAACTCGGAATGCGTGAAAATTCGATTGTGAGTTGAATTTTGGGGGTAAATTCAACTCACAATCGAATTTTCACACATTATGGGTTCCAAGCTCCCAGGATTGAACGCTTTTTGAGGTCACCTGTAAAGAATCTCAGCTACCATAAGCTTATTTGGGCTTATCACTGGTTTTTGAATGTAGCTTATAGTCAGTGTTATCTTTTAAATGTAAAGAGTTAAAGTGATTATAAAAACTGATCATTTTTTTTCTTTTAAACCTTCCATAAAGTAACTTGTGAGACTCAAAAATTTTTAATATATTTTCAAAAGAGATTGAAATGATTGAAATTAATAATAATTCAATTGAGTCTCATTTTACGAAATATTTAAATAAATAGATATATTTAAAATTCGCAATTCAAATCTAGAAATTCAGCAGATATTTTTTTCTATTTTTTTCCTCATAAAAAGTTTTCTTTATAAAAATCTATCATTCGTTAATTTGGATTTTTTGAAACGTAACGTATCATTTTTAAATAGGGCACATTAGAGCGCCATCTATTGCAGAAAAACATACCTGTATAAAGAGAAAAAGACATAAAAGTCATAGATAGTTGTCTCTTTCATTCCAATGGTTCAGTCGCACTGACAGTTTGTCAAGAAGCAGTTGTCAAGTGTGTTTCATGGAGGCGAGAGTTTTTCTCGCCCAGGAGTCTTTCCACGAGCCATTGTGTCCTAAATTTCCCATCTTGTGTGCTTCCTCATATTCAGGAGAGTGCCAAAGGTGGTGATTTACCCCATAATCCCGGACAAATGCCAGGAGTTGCCTGGGTGTTTGCCAATGCGAATGAAAAGTTGACACTTCGCTCCTCGCGAGTGTAGTTCGGGTGTGTGTGTGAGAGAGAGAGACTGAAAACGCTCAATATTTGGGATCTTTTGTGGATATTTGCTGATTCTGAGGTATTCCAGATATACAGTACAGCCTTCTCCTTCGCCTGGGTGTTATAGGTATATTGAAGATGGGAATCTGAGTCTGAGATGTGCTGTTGAATCTTCCAATGTATACCAACAAAATTCTTTTCGACACTCTCTTGTAGATCACACAGCAGTGTCGTTGGCGGAATTGGCGAGAAGGCCACACACACACGCACACTTTGTCCTCCGCAGTCCCAAATTGTGACCCCCCTCACAGGAACTGAGAGGCTCCGGACGTGATGTACGGAATGACACAGACCACTGCCATTCCTTCTTCCAGTCCCAGCCCTGGTTCATCAACACTCCTGCCAATGGTACGCAAAGTCCGTGCCTCCGTGGCCCCTTCAATCCGGGGCGCTGGTCCGCCTGAGGGACGAGCCACGGGGACCAGAACAACATCGGGAACATTGCATGCGTTTAAAGGACAGAAATGGAGCTCCTTTCTCGAGAATGCCGACTCATTGCGAGATCCAGAGCGAAGAGGTAGGATTATGGCAGTACCTACACAAATTTGTCAAAAATTTCCTTATTTACTTTTCAAATCAGAATTTTCGTTTATATATTGCTATTTAAACTGTATTTTGGGTAAAATCCTTCAAAAATGCACGAAAAAAGTTACTATTTTTGTTGATCTCGGGATAAATTCTTCCTGATTCTCATTACACTCAGAAAAATGCATGGCAATACTTGCTCAGTATAAATTGGTAATTTTAAATATCACAATTGTATTTTTTTTCATTAAATTCTTAATTAATTGTCTAGCTATATTATTTCACACTAAGTTAAGAAAGGATAATATTTTTTCTCCTGATAACCAAATGTTCTAAAGCGAAATTTATTAAATTTTAATGACACCATTTTGGCCTCAATTATTTTTCTATGACCAAGATTGGAAAGAAAGAAAAAAAACCCTAGCGGCAGGTAACCAAAAATAGACCAATTGCATTATAATAATTTTCAAATAAGGGATTTTAATGATCTTTCAAAAAATATTAAGAACCAGTAATAAAGTTTAGGGGTTGAAGTTACCATGTCTTCGTCTGACTTCAAACAGAATGCAGACGAAATTGTCTATCAGCGTTTTCAACTATCATTTAAATCTCTTTTACTTAATTGCCCTAATTAAAAACATGTTTTCGTTCCTTTTTAAAGTAAAAATACTATTTTTTAATTGATGGACAAGGCAATATTCATAAGTTACACAAAAACTTAAAAATGCAATTTTTTAATCATTCCACTTAAAAGATAAAGCATAGTTTTTGTTAAAATTCAAATTATGTTTTCATTTCGAAGGACCTTCACTTCCGGTGATTATTCGAATGTCCAACACTGAGAGAAATCCGAAAAAGTTAAAATAACATTCCGGAAATGTTAATTTTACCCTGCATTATTGATCCGAAATCGGTGTAAATATTATGCTTTTTAAGTGTATTAGGGGTTAAAGTTATCCTTTTTCATGTTAATTTTACCCTTAGAAAGGTGTAAAATTAACATTAAAAAATGTTGATATATTTTTACACCTAAAAAGTGTTAAATTTATGAGGAAAAAATGTTAATCGCACCCTCTTTTTTTCTCAGTGAAGTAATCGCATGACCATTCCGTCAGATCCTTCAGATAGATACAATCGTTTACTCATTGATTGCTCAATTGGAAATTTATTGTCATCAGGAATAGCAATATTCTGCAACTAGCCTTTAACATGAAAGCGAGGATACTCGTTACTCATTGACTCTATCGATTGTTTTTTTGAGGATCGATGAAATCTTGTGCTCATAATTTGGAACATGGTGCAATAAGCACCAATGTTCTAAAGGCCTCTACCCACTAGGACCATTAAAAAATATGCTTTTATTAAGAAAATTTCCCCTATTATTCTAGGCAGAAACGTCAACATTTTTTGAAAAAAGGCAATTTTGGACGAAAATAGCTGATAGTGTATAAATATCTCTACACATTGGGCGCAATTTTCGTCAAAAATCGCACTTTTGACAGAATTTTGAAGTTTCTCCCTACAACAGTGCGGACGATTTCCTTCCAAAAGAGCAATTTTTGACGAAAACTGCTTACAATGTGTAGACACCCTGTCGCCATAAGTTTGAAGTGAAAAAGTTCAATAAAAATTGAAGTGTTTAATTTTTTTTTTTCAAAAGTGTTTGGAACCTTGAAAAGTTGTTTTTAGCCTTTGCCTTTTCTAAAGTTAAACTTAATTACGTTTAAAAAAAATTTAAAAAAAAATACTAAAATTCATTGGAATGTAATTTTGGACACTTTGCTTGTAATTTTGGACACCTCGTCTATTGTAATAGGAAGCCCATTCTCGTCCATTTCGAAAACTAACTTAATAAGTCCTGTTTATGAGAAGAAATCATGGAGCCTGGAAACTTTCCATATAATTTATTGAGTATTGTTGGCTTCTACACTCCAAATACGCATAAATTCCCCTATTTCCTTTTCCTTCCGGAACTTTTTAAAACTATTCCATTACATTTCATTTGTAGAGCTAATGCGTCTTTGTTGCTTTATTGCGTTTACACACTACAAGTAATTTTCACCAAAAATTACTTAAAAAAATTATTATAGTATTTTGAGAAATAAGGGCAGAATCACATTGACAATAAAATGTTCGCCGTAGGCTCACCGTATTTCATTAATTTACGCATTTTCATTGCAATTCTTACGGAAATTATCAATTACTGTATTACCTTATCTCATACTCGGCGGCACTAGGTGAAAATAATATTAAAAAAAATTGAAGAAATAAAACGAAAATGCGATAAACGGTGAGCAAAAAAACTGTACGCTTAATTTCTCTTATAGTTTTTTTCTTGCTCACCGTTAATCGAATTTTCATTTTATTTCTTAAAATATTTTCACCTAGTGCCACCGAGTATGAGATAAGGTAATATGGTAATGGAATATAGATAGATACATAGATTTATTGTCATCAATGTTTTTGGAGATTTCGCATCATTCATTACATTGCAAATATTTTTCTGCGGCCACCGCCGTCTTAGCGTTGGTTACCAATCTACTCCAGAGTGATAACGGTGGAAAACTCTTTTTCAGGTTGTATATACCACACATCCACAAGATGCTCAATTTGAATAATTAATTTACAATGCAATGCAGAAATTAAATGAAAAAAAGACAGTACAAATGCTGCTGCTCTGATATTTGCGTAAGAATTGCAATGAAAATGCGTAAATTAACGAAATACGATGAACATTTTACTGTCAATGTGATTCTGCCCTAAAGCAAAAAAAAAACTGTCCGAACTAAGAAACATAAGTTCAATCGCAAGCTTCTGAAAAAATTGTAAATTTTTTACATGGAGCTAATGAACAAATCGCTGTTAACGTTGATTAACGTAATGCATAATAATAATATCACTTAATATTTTTTTCATGTGATTTTTTGGTACATACCGCTTCACTATATGAGACACAAAAAATGTTTGTATATAGTTTATAAATATTTTAAAGACTAGGGAGGGACGTGTGTTTACTTCGTTTAAATCATGGTTTCCTCATTATTCCTTCTAATGCAAACTTATAACATCCGAATTTCTAATATCATTCGTAACTAATTTTGCCTCAGTCTTCCCTACTGATTAAATTAATTCAGAGATTTAAAACCCCATTTCGAAATAAGGAATTGCTTAAGAAAAGGAAATTTTAGAATATTTTAGGATGAGTATTAAGCTAAGCATACAGAGAAATAGATTGTACAGAATCTCAGCTAAAAAGAAAATCCGAGAAAGGTACCTAAGATCATTTACGGGTACATTACTGAATAAATCCGATGCATCCGGGTTGGAAATTTCAAGATCTTTCAAAAAAATTAAATTGACTGAAAAATATAGGTCCTGCAAAGTGATTAAACTTTGAATTTCAAAAATTCGATATCGAAATGCTTTTCGCACATAGATGTCTAAAGACGACAACCTCCTGAACATATTCGAAAATGAAAAAAAATCTAGGAGGCATTTTCGAATTAAACCAAAAAAACATAGTTTTGGAGGGGAAGGAGGTGGGTGAGCGAAAAGAAAAACAGACTATCCAAGAAAATATGGATTTACGTGGGGAGAGGGGGCTGTTCGTCGAAGGCCGGAAGACGATCCGTTTGCCCGTGTTATAAGTTTTCGAACTTTAAATTATATTTTTTATTAAAATTTAAATAAAATTAAAGATTAAAAATTATTTTTCAAAAAATATCGAAGAAAATTTATTAATGTTTCACCATATTTAAATTAGGACTGCAACATTGAAATTTCCACAAAGCAATTCTAATTCAAACTATATTCAAAATTGAACGAATTTAGTGTAAATATCTTCTAAAAAGAATATTTAGCTGGAATACAATATATTCATTAAATCTTAATCAATGTTAGTAGGGTAAGTGTGCCAAATTCCGGCCAGCTTGCAATTCCGGCCACATTTTTTGTTCGTCGAATTTCCATGAATTTTCAGTTTTTGCATACTCTACAGATAATACTATGCAAAAGAATAACAAAAAATGTCGCATCGACGAACAAGATGACTTGAAAAAGACATTGGTAGAATTCCGGAGGGAGAAGGAATTATAAGAATGAAGGTGGTCGGAATAGGCCACCAATGCTATGTCTACATTTTTATTCATTTTGAAATGTACTAAATATGATTTTAGAGAAAATAAAGATGATAAACTGTCTGCAAAGTTCCAGTGAACGAACATTCCTGAAGAAGAAGTAATAAAATAATTCAATTTCTATTAAAAATATTACATTTCAAACTTGGGACTTTGGCGCTTGCATGCAACTCTGCCGAAATTTGGCACACTTACCCTATCTACCTTTTTTCTCAAAGTGTCCAAAATTACAAGCCGTCTGTCCCAAATTATGAACACTTCCTCTGTGCGTCTCAGGGACTACATGTCTGCAGCTATATGATGCGGATTTAGTTCAATTTGCTGCTTCACTTTAAAAATGATTGCTAGCGATGAAGCAATCTTTTTTAGACCTTTTTTAGCGTTTAAAAATGTCCCTGGTATTCCTGTACCAAGTTATGTTTCGAAAAATGAAAAATTTAATTTAATTATATTCAGATTTTGAAGCAAAATATGACGAAATCTATTTGTCAAAAAATAAAAATATTTTTATTGGGATATTTCTAGATTTTTAGTTTTTTTTTTTTAATTCAATGGTTTCTCAACAAAATCTCATACCTTTTTCTTAACTGCCATCATTAGGGACTTGACATGGCAAACCCGTCCCCATATAGTCTCGGACATCTTTCATCTACTTCCTCTCAAAATCCCGCAAGTTTTCAGCTGTCTGACCCTTCTTCCTGAGATTTGTCATCATAATTTCCCAGTATTTCTCAATCTTCCGGGGTGCAGGACGGATTGAACTTGAACACCTTTCCCACAGCTTTGGAATCCACTGAAAAAATTATCGTTGAGTTTACATTAATTTTAGCACTTTTACGCTATTTGTCGATCCGATGGGAAGCAGCCTGAGCTTTGTAGGTTATCAAATCATTCCTCTTCTTGATTTTATGGACCAAACTCCAATGTATTCCCGTCTTTTTGCCAACATCTTGCACGAAAAGATTGAGATGTCTCTAGAAAACGTCCCAGGCTTGAATCTAAGGCTTTTGGGCACTTCCTCCTGAATTCTGAGTTCCAGTTTTGATTTTCTAGAACCGAATTATAATTTTCCGAACGGTAGAGTGGCACACTTCCCGATCAATTTCGCGATCTCAGCATAACTCGCATTTGGATTCTCGAAATGATTATCAACTTTTAATCTTCGCATGGTCTCCATCTCTTTGCAATTACTCAGTCAAAAATCAATATTTTTTAACAAGAATTTTACCAAAAGAAAAATAATTAAATTCCCTTGAAACGACAAGGAAGTAAAAAACAAAATCTAAAGTCTAAGTATTAAAAATATTAAAAAAAAAATTAAATTAGGGTAAATTGAGCTAATTCAAAAACTGCTCCAAATGGAAATTTTTCGCCTCTCCAAATGGAAACGTCATTGCTTTCATGATAAATACAGGACTAAATTATTATATTTATATATTTTCTGTACCACAGTTTCATTATTTAGTTAATTTTGCTCCAAATAAAGCGAAAATGCATTCATATTCACAAATTTTAAGTTGTTAATTTCTCAGAAAAATTAAAAGTGTACCTTTTCAACCTCGAATTTTTCATCGATCGACCATGTTTTCCATTGAAAAACACAATGAGGTGACTGTTGTTTATTCGTTTTGTTTAACATTTATGTCATATTTCTGGATAATTTTAGTTAAATTAAGTGCTAAGTTTTCATATGAAATAATTACCTATTTCGTGAACAAAAAGGGTTTTTCTGAAGTGTGTGCAAATACTTCAATAGGAAACCCTGGAAATATGATTTTTTTAGAGAGACTTTCCTATTGTTTTAGATGGGAAAGGAGAAAAGAATCAGAATAAGAACAAATCCTGCACTCAAGAGCAACTCAACAAGGTTTTGGAAGCCTTTCGTCGCGGTTTCACTAACACTGTTTGTCTCCAATTAGAAACTTACCCTTGTCTCCATTTGGATTAATATGTTTCCAATAGAAGCATTTTATACTCGCGTATTTTTCTTGTATTTAAGAAGTTTTCAAATTACATCTAAAGAATTTTCACTAAACAGTAACATTCTAGAAGAGTCAAGGAGCAAATTTATGTAATTCTCTTCCGAAAAAATATGAACTTATTGTCTTGAATCTTCTGTCAAAGTTAAAGCGTTTGGAAATAGTTTTGAATTAGGACATTTACCCTAATTCTGATTAAACACATTTCTGTGAATAATGAATTTTTTGAGATAGAAAACTTTTAAGAGATTTTTTCTAAAGTCAAAATCGCATCATTTTCTTTTTAATTTTTCTTAATATTGTTGTCCTTAATAAGAAAATAAGATACCAACAAGAAATGTGATGCATTTTTTTTATTGCTCTACTCTAGTTGATGATCGTGATGATGCAGGTGGGAGTGTGATGCGTCTGGACAGTAAAGAAATGTCTATCTATGGTGTTTGTCCAGAAACTGATCGTTTTACAGCTGTAGTGTGTGACTACTGTGGCACCGTCGTGAAGCCACAGGCTTTTAAGTCACACATTAAGCGACACTCTTCGGATCCTTCAGCTGCGACTGTCCTTCAAGCTGTTTGGGCTGATGCAAAAACCTGGACAGACAACCATCCAGACACACTGACGAGTGGTGTGGAGGATGTTAGTTTGGACAAAAAACTCAAGCCACCATCAACGAACAAGTGTCCCAAAAGTACCACCGCTTCGGCCTTCCTGGACGAACTCGAGGCTCGTGATCCAGGAAGTCTGTTTTCATTCAGAGGGCAAAAATGGACAACATTTCTCAAAAATGCCGATCAACTGCAAAACTCAGAACGCCAAGGTAAGATTTTTAAGAATATTTGGACACTATTTCATTTTACAAAATCTTTTGTCACTACTTTTACCTCCTTTATAAATACTTTAAGTCTCTTAATATTTTCATTTAAAGAAAGAGAAAATTTAAAGAGTCTAATTGTAATTCACTTCTGGTTCTTGACTGTGGAATAATACAGTTCAAGTCAAGACGTGAGTTTGAATTATTTTCTGTTCTTCAATTTATTTTATCAGCCAACGTTCTGATTCTGGATAGAATTTTATTGCTTGAACTCCATGGAAGGAGCAGTATATAATCCTTCGATTTTTTCAAATCCCCCAATTTCCACCTTTCACCCCCCGAAGACCACTTTTCTCAACAAATCTTCGCGTTTCCGATGATTTCTGAGAAATGTGGTCACGCTGTTTGTCCGTCTGTTCGTCCGGCTGTTGCCAGCTCTAGAGGTCAAACGGTTAGAGATAGCGACTTGGGACCTAAGGGGGCCCCCCATAAGTCGAACCAAGGATCGTTAACATGCCCCTCGTTTTCCCCCCACCCCTCCACTTCCCCTCAAAAACCATGTTTCTTTTGGAATTTCTCGATAACGCTTCGTGCGATTTTTTTCATTTTTGGATATGTTTTCGAGTTTACCCAGGCGAACAATTGAACATACATAAAAATATAGTTGAATCATTCCTAATATCAGTCTTCAAGGTCAAATGTTTAAAAAAGGCTCTACAGAACGCATTTATCAGGCGGGTCCCGGTCAAAATCCTGAACGCCAAAATCCCGAAAGCCAAAATCCCGAATGGGCCAAAATCCCGAATTCTTAAAAGTATCACAGCTACTCTCACGATTGTACCCGTGCTTGCTGGAGCCAAAAGGAAATCTTCTGTGTCTTAGGAAATTATTCAAAATATTTTCCTCCATATAATTTCATCCCTTTCAGGATTTTGAAAATTCGGGATTTTGGTTTTCGGGATTTTGGCTTTCGGGATTTTGGCTGCCACCGTATCAGGCGAATGGGGTCATATTTGAATTCGTTGGAAAGGTCTTGGAATTTGCGACAAAACTGTACTGGTTCCAATCGGTTCTGAAACGATTCATAAACGATAACCAATTTTTATTCGAAATTCAATTCAATCCTAAGTTATTTTGGGCAATGTTTTGAGTGATTTATAAATCCGTTCAAATCGGTTGTGAACCAGTAATGGACCGGTTATGAACCGATAAGTAATTTTTGTCCGAAAATAAATTTTATTACAGTAGAGTTCCTCAAATTTGAACATTATTTTCAAAAACGTAACGGAATTCATGTGAAATTCACTTTCCCAAATTGAAGAAATATAATTTTAGAGAATATATCAATGTAATTTATTGTTAATATTTAAGTAATATATTGTGAAATAAATGGAATTTGTTGCGGAAGTTAATATAATACGATAATATTGAGGTAACACCAGAGAAAAATAGTTCTAATTCAGACTGCACGCAAAATTTTCTTCATATAACCTCAAATTTCACATTTTGAACTCAACCGTCGTTCAAATTTGAGGAAATTGACTGTATTCTTAAAAAAATATTTTTTGGGATCTTTCGAGTGATATAAAAATCGGTTTAAATCGGTTGAGAACCGGTAAACTGTAAATGATGCGAAAGTACTTTTGACGAACAGCATCTAAGTCACTAGTTCTAGCACTTCGCAAAGCCTAGGACGCTTTGCCACCCCTTTTTTCAGGTCATCAAAAATCTGGAAGAACACACTTATCAAGGAATTATCGGGAACACAACATTTTACCAATTATTCTTTTGAGACTTTCCATTAAGTCACCAATGGCAGACTCAAAAAGTAGTGCTCCCAATGTTTCCTTAAGAATATCAGATTTTTTACGCCCTAAAGGAAATTCCATCCAGGATCGGAACATTGGATGAAAGAATAAACTGAATTACAGAAAATAGACCAAATGTGATCAATAGAAATTAGTTTTCAGAAAAAGTCCTATAAATGACTTATTTCGTTGCTCTAACTTCATAGCTTCGATTTTAAGTTATAAAAGGGGTCCCGGAACACGGAATTAATGTTTAAATTTATAGATTAGATGCTTTATTCATTCAAAGAATTGTTTTATATTTAATGAAGTATATTTTAATTATTTATTATTAACCGGTTATTTATTTATTTTTTGTTATTTTTTTTTATTGGAAGCGTAACGTTGGTTACATAACATTTTATGGTTGGATGAAGAAACTGGCGTTATATATATAGATAGGGGCTCTCCGGTGATGGCCAGTGGATTTGAAATCATTTCACAAAGAAAAAAAAACACTTTCAATCTAGTCCAGAGCTTTCGGTCCTGCATATGGACCTTCTTCAGTGGTCGACTACGAAAAACATAGTTTAGTCGACCACTGAAGAAGGTCCATATCTAGGCCCGAAAGCTTTGGGCAAGATTGAAAAAAAGTGTTTTTCTTTGTGAAGTGACTTCATATCCACTGGCCATCACCAGAGAGTCCCCTATCTAACATTTTATCATTCACCTAAGTGTATCGGGGTCCTACCAGGTATCTAGTCTGCTTGAATTTGAACATCGGGATTAAGCAGAATGAAGAAACTGTGTATCGCATTACCCCCATTTAAACCCCAATCACTTACAGTGGCGGCCAATAAAATAGAATCAATCGTTAAAACTTGAGTTTTTTTTTAACTTTTGGTAACTTTTTTCAAGTATATTAAAAAAAAAATTAATTTAGAAGTGTTGAAGTAATTGTCTTACGTCGAAAAAGTACAGTACTGGCCGGAAAAGGTCTGTATTTTTACACAGAATATGTCAAAAGTGATATTCTGTTGGGACAAAAAAAATAGAATCACTTTCATTTATAGTCATAAACTGAAATTCATTTCGAGTATTTCAAAATAACAAAATTTTAGTGTAATGCCTGTAATTATTTAGTGTCTTGACAATTAATTTTTCAAGTTTGGATAAATGATAGTATGAGAAATTGGAGAAAATGTAGAACTTTCTTGCTAGGACTTACTTGGGGACCTTTTCAATTTTATTTGTTCCATAGAATACCTTCCGATGAAATGCTAGATTGATTTTACGACATTGAACAATTCGAAAATCCTGAATTGTTATTGTTTTCTTAATACGATTGACTCGTGGAACCGGTGGTAGTCAAAATGTCGAGTCTTATGTTTACGTATACACTATATTGTGTTATGGATTATTGATTTTCGTAATTTACTGTGGTCAGCTATGGACTTTGACGATCATTCCATGCTTTCGTAGCCTCAAAAATCTAATCGAGCCTCTAGCAAGAAAGTTCTACATTTTCTCCAATTTCTCATAGTTTCCTTTATCCAATCATGGAAAATTAATTGTCAAGACACTAAATAATTACTGGCATTACACTAAAATTTTGTTATTTTTGAAATACTCGAAATGAATTTCAGTTTATGACTATAAATGAAAGTGATTCTTTTTTTTGTCCCAGCAGAACATCATTATTGACGCATTCTGAGTAAAAATACAGACCTTTTGCGGCCAGTACTGTACTTTCTCGACGTAAGGCAATTACTTTGACATTTCTAAATTATTTTTTTTAATCATACTTGAAAAAAGTTACCAAAAGTAAAAAAAAACTCAAGTTTTAACGAGTGATTCTATTTTATTGGCCGCCACTGTATATTCTCCTCATTTTTATTCAACACCTCCACTTCCCTTCGAAAATCATGTTTTTCGGGGCTAGTTCGAAAAAGATTTCTGTGAATTTTTTGTCATTTTTGGATGTTGTTTTAGAGTTTGGTTAGATCGACATTACCTCCAGTTTTCAAGGACAAAGGTTAAAAAGGCTCTAGAGAGCGTATTTGTCAACCGAATTGAGTCATATTTGGGTTGGTTGAAAAGGCCTTTGAATTCCAGACAAGCCTGAACCGATTTTAATCGGTTATGAACCGATAAGTAATTTTTGTCTGAAAATCAATTGTTCCTTACCCAGCAACGAAAGTTCCCTGTTTGAACACCGTTCAGCAAATGCGTTCGGAACAGGGTTCGGTACAATATAAATCTTTACGGGCTGGGAAAAAGCTAACACGGTTTAAGCAATATAGTTCTCTTTGATGGCCACCACTTTCTGAACCTTTTGGGAGGCCGTCACCGTCGCGGCACGTCGAACAGAGAACTCTATCGTTGATGGGTACCTAGTTTGAACGATCTGATTTATAAATCGGAATCGGTTCTAACCGGTTGTGAACCGGTAAATGAGTTTGAGCGTCAAAGTCTCAAGTTTGAAATGTAATATTTTAAATACAAATTGATTTTTTTTTATTCTTTCTTCTGAAAGAGTGTTGCTTGGAACCTTGTAAAGAGTTTACCGTCTTTATTTACTCTAAAATCATTCTCAATACATTTTAAAATGAATAAAAATATACACAGCTTTGGTACCCTATTTCGGCCACCTTCATTCTCATAGTTCCTTGCCCTTCGGGAATTCTTCCAATGCCTTTTTCACGTCATCTCGTTTGTCGAAGCTGCATTTTTTGTTATTCTTTTGCATTGTATAATCTCTAGAGTATGTAAAAACTAAAAATTCATGGAAATTCAAGGAACAAAAAAGGTGGCCGAAATTGCAAGCTGGCCGGAATTATGCACACTTACCCTAAATAACTGAAATTGCCCCGTAATATGTACCTGTATAAACTTTTCAGCTGTCGATCGGACTACAACCGCGGAAGATACGATGCGTCTGGATGGGACAGATTTGGCAATTTATGGCAGCTCAGACTCAGATCGCTATACAGCTGTGGTATGCCATTTCTGTGGGAGTGTCGTGAAGCCTCAGGCACTTCAGGCCCATATGAATAGTCATGCCACGGATTCATCTGGTGATGTTCAAGTGGCTTTGACAGATGGGAAGTCTTGGGCAAATTCACAGCGTCAAGATACTAATGCAAGTGCTTCTGAAGAAGTGTCCACTGTGTGCCTGGATAATCAGTTAAAACCTCCAATGACTGCTACTGCCTGCATGTCCAGTGGACTGCCAATTCTTCAACATGGTACCAGTCCCTCAAAGGGTACCACAGCTCCACCACATACAGATAGCCTTGAATCAATGGATAGTCTCCTGCAGTCTGATAACTTGATTAGTAATTCGGCCAAGGCATCGGTGCCACCAAGAAAAGGAGCTACTGGACGAGGTCGTGGAAGACAACCGGGTGCCAAGGATCGTGAATATGATCCTGATCGTCATTGTGGTGTGCCAGTGGAGTCAGGAAAGCCGTGCACTAGGACTCTCACGTGCAAATCGCATGCATTGTCACTGAGACGTCAAGTGGGCGGTAGAAGTGTGCCCTTTGATAAACTTCTGCTGGAACATAGAAATTCCCGGGCTGCTAGATCTCGTACGAATGTTAGTGGTGTTCAACCGGATGCCGATTCAAGTAATTCCTCGTCGAGCTTTGACATCGAACGCAAGAGTCTCAGTGGGGCATCGAGTTCTAATTCAAGTTGTGGACATCCACCGACAGAATCACCACTGAGACATCCAACAGAGGAACCAGATCCTGTCGATGGTGAGGACTCGAAGATTCCCATCAAATTAACTGATTGTTCGGTGACACTGAATAAGTTAAAGCGCGAGCATACGGTCAGTATCCTTAGTAAAGCAAAAAGGCAACATCTGGATCATGAGAGTCCTCGAAGTGTTCAGAAGCAAAAGTCACGTTCAGATATCTTTGATGTGTCGTCCATTGCAAGTGCACAGATGGCACAAGTGCCTCCAGCAGCTTCGACGGTGACCAATGTTGCTTCAATGGAAGCTCCGGATATATCCCTGCAGCACATTAGTCAAGCATCTGAACAACAACTCACCGTGGCAGTGCCGCTGTCGATGATTAGCGTGATGAATTTGAGTGGGAGTGTTCCGTGTCAAGATGATGGTATCACTGAGATGACTCAACCACCTCCGGCTCTTCATCCTGATTCTGGTCTCTTTACACTGTCCAATCGGGCAAGGAGGGATTTGCAGCGTTCAAAACTTCATCTGCTCCGACGGTCTGGTGTTAAGAGTGAGGAACAAGAAACTGCCCAGGAGTCCATTGAGGAGTTTCCGGATATAGATACCTGGCACAGTACAATTCCACGTCCGTGCCAGATAAATTGCATGAAATTGCGTCGTATTGGAGGTGGAAGTATCCTGTCCAGGCGCTTCTGTAACTTCCGCAAAGCCCTCCTTGCCAATATGTCGTCCACCAGTATGGCCACGACACCTGGACAAAGTACCATAAGCACGAGTGTGGGCACCGTGGCGAGTCTTCTCAGTGGACGAAGTGGAGTTGGGAGTAGTACAGCTAAGCACACAACTTACCTAGATAAAGTGAACTTTCCCGGGGAAAGAATAAAAGTCTAAAAAAAAATAAAAAGTGGAGAAATTGTACAGAGAACCTCAACGCAGGAGACTTAAGAAAAAAAAAAGATAGTGAGCAAAAAAATTATAGAAAAAAAAAATTAATTTTTTAACATCTGGCGATAAATTGTTACAAATGCAAAGTGTATCAGAATTCACATTAGAATTGCAAAATATTGTAAAAATTACTGTTTTCTATTATAAATTTATTTGTAGTTTTTTTTTTTGATATTGTACAGCAATTTTAGTAAAATATGCATGAATTTTTTTCACGTGTCAATGTGATTTTTTTTTACTTCAGTATTTTTTCATTTATTTTTTATCTTTGAAAATTAAGCATTCAACAAAAACAATATTAACAAAATTTATATTTAGCATTATTTTTCATGAAAGTTCATGAAGGGATTTTGAGTCTTGCAAACAGAATTTTTAGGTGATTTTGGATGCGAGTTATATTAAAAAATAGGGGAAGCTGGGGCACCTTTGAAATAGGATTTTTCATCTATTTTTAAATGGAACTTAGTCTTACTGTGTTATCACACTTGCACATTAAAATTTTAATGTGATTCACATTAATTGTCGCTGGTGAGAGTCCAAATGTGTAATTTGTGTGTTTGAATCATTTTATATTCACAATTTGATCTATTTTTAGATAAAAAGGCAGACTTGGCCCGCAAAATTTGATATAAATTGATTTATAGCATTAATGCGAAAAATTAATGTGATTTTCTCTTTAATTTTTTAATGTGAAAAATATTTATGCTTTAGGTAAATTTAAACTTATTTTTGCAGGCCAAGTCCACTTCTTTATCAATAAATAGAAAAACCCCAAATATTAAGCGACTCAAAGACACAAATACCATATTTGGACGCTCACAAGCGACAATTAATGTGAATCACATTAAAATTTTAATGTGCAAGTATGATAACGCCGTTATGCCCTAGACACACTTACGACTTAAGCCGAGAGACGACTTAGTGGAAAATGATGGGAATAGTTTAACCATTATTTCTAATATAATTACGCTAAGCCGTCTCTCGGCTAATCCTCAGGTCTGAAAAGGCCCTTATCATAATGTAATTTAAAATACAGTAAAAAAATATTTAGGAAATGTTTGTGAATTCCTACTGGAGACTTAAGAAATGATCGTAAATCGTATAGGGTAGGATAGGGTAATTTGGAACCATGTCTAATTTGTAATTTTGGGATTTCCTAACAGTTTTAGATGACAAAAGGAAAAAAAAAACGAAGAAATGCTTTCAAATGTAAAGTCTTACTCTTCTTGGTGGTTTTCTTTAACTTTTTAATCATCTGAAACAGTGAGAAAATCTCAATATTCCAAAATAGACATGATTCTGAATTACCCCATCTTACCCTAACCCACAAAACAAGTTCGTAAAAGTTTGTGCTTTTTTCATAAACATCAGTCTCAATTCTGAGATCAAGATCAAGAACTAGAAAATTTAAATACAGTGGTGGAAATAAGTATAATTCCACCCATTAATCCTTAAAGAAATTCAACAAAAAAATGTCAAAAAAAATCATACGCAGACCATAACGAAACCATTAGTTTTTCCGAGTAAAAACAAGATCTTTCATTCATTTTTGTGCAAAAAAATAACTTTAAAACTTTGAAATAGCGTAAAACATGTCATGTTGAATAAACTGTTAAAAGCCTTTTTTGTAATAATTTTTAGTTTTTATGCGACGATGACCCAAAGTCACTAACGAATGCCATTTTGAGACAAAAGCATCAGGACATAACCAGACTAAACAGAAAGCATCGTTTTACAATCAAATTTCGGTGTAAAAGTTCTTTTTTCCACTGAAAAGCACCACTGTTAGAGGCAAAAAGCTCTTTTGGCCTCTAATAACTGAAGGTTTTTGACCCTTAGAGTACCTTAAGTGACATGTATGGTGAATATATTGACAAATTTGACAATTATCTGATAGAGCCTAGTCATTTTTCTTAGTTCCTAAGATCTATCCCCACCAAGACTTTAATTTTTCCCTTATTTTTGTTCGTTAGACATTTTTCCCACGATATTTCGGTAAAAATTAATGCAAAACTTTAGAAAATGGAAGCGCTCAATTTATTGAGTGGAATTATACTTATTTCCACACTAAAAAAAAAACAAAATTCTATTATATTTCTAAAAATACTTAGAATAAAAAACCAAAATGTCGATTTTTTTATGTTGGCATGAAAGGACGTTATGGTCTACGTGTGAATTTTTTTCGACATTTCTTTTTTTTGTTGAGTTTCTTTAAGGATTAATAAGTGGAATTATACTTATTTACACCACTGTATTTTGGTATTTTTAAATCACCAAATGAAGAACATAATATAAACCCTGTGGAATGGTCTGTAGGTGAATTCTGTACCAATATGACAATGTCAAGACAAATTTTCATGATAAATTTGAGAATAGGACAACATTAAAGACCAATAATCCTCGAATATCCATTGCAAGAAGCTCTATGAAGCTTTTAGTAACTGATATATGTATGATTTTCAATTATTTTTTCCGAATTTACTTAATAAAAATTCTTAAATTTGTCATATAACATTGTCATACTGTTACAGAATTCCCCTACTGGAATCTTGAAAGCCAAGACACAAACCGAGTGGATTTCAAGATTTGCAATTCTGAAACCATAATCTCAAGTTTCCAATACGTCAGATTTCTCTTTTTTTCTTTTTAAATAATTCCAAGAAGTTCCCGGAGATGCTTATAACTATCCAAGATATTAACAATTTGAAGATTTTTCATAGAATTTGCTCTAAATCAGGAATATTTTTGTAATAAAAGGTTCAAGAAGGATAATAATATAAAAATGCAACATTTTATGGGTTTTGCACACTAGACAATTTTATGCCCATAAGGGAGACCGGGGCAAAATTAGCCACCAAATGAAATTTTCCTTTGACAATAATTTATGGAAAACGTGTTTTAATCATATCGAAAGAAATTTCAATGAATAGGGAAAGAGTTGAATACTCTGAATAAATAGTAATTAACTCAATATTCATTCTAATGACAATTATAGGGGGAAGTGCGGCACCGTTGAAATTGGGATTTTTCTTCTATTTTTATGTGAAACTGAGCTATTTATAATGTTATTTAGTTTCTCAATCTGTTTGTCCAGCTAAATTATATCACGATAAGGCTCAATTTTACTTAAAAATAGGTGAAAAATCCCAATTTCAAAGGTACCCCACTTCCCCCTAACAGCCCATTGTCTAATTCTATCTGTGGCTAATTCTGCCACGGTCTCCCTTATTTAAAAAATTTTCATAGTAGGCATAAACCAGCGTAAAGTTACAGTCGACAACAAAGAAATCCGGAAGTTATCGGGAAGAAACAATCATTCAGGGAAGCATATCAACTATCTCCAGAGATTTCGGCTCGGTCTTCAAGACTTTATCTGTGGCTGGAGCAAAAAGAAGGAACACTTTTAATTAAATTACAATTTTTAACAACTCACTCAAGTCTCGCAATTTTTTTCTGAGACTCGTTCAAGGTTTTGGTCAGGATTACAACAGACAGACATAGGGAACAGACAGCGTAAAAATAGTGCCCTTGTTCCCTCTTAATCTTGATCAAAACACTTTTGACTCCAGCCACTGATGAAGGCTTGGAGACCGATTCGAAAGCTCTGGAGATAGTTGATGTGTTTCCCTGAGTGATTGTTACTTCCCGACGACTTCCGGACATCCCTATTGTCGCAAGCGTTGGCAGTTTGTTTCAATATGGACATAAATTTATTCTAGTGTGTCGAGGCCATTACCCTCCAGTTTAACCCATTCAGTCACTGTATTAGAAACATTACAAATACTTGAGATAGAATGTTCATATTTTGGAATTAGTTTCTTACAGATTAATAGATGATTTTTTTGAAAAGAAAAAAATCTATCATATGGGCACGGGGAGCTCCTGTCAAACACACGTCTTAACCCTTTAAGGACGAGAGGGTCAGAAAAAATCTTTTTCTGACTTTTTAGAGCAAAACATACCTTGAGACGGCCGTAGGAAAAATTTATTTTTGGGTCACCGGTGATCCAATTGTCCTTTAAGGGTTAACGGTCACTGAATTTAAATTCTTTACATTAATTTATTACAAACTCTGTTGATTAAGATAGAGTAACCCTATCCAGGGAAACAAATTGGCAATCAGAATTCAAATTAGGAAAGAGGATGAAGGTCAATTTGAACAAATTCGACGGGATGTCGAATTTTCCATTCGCAATTTTGAGCAAAAATTTTGCATGACTTTCCGTGAAGCGAGAAAAGAACAACAAAATGTATTTCCATTTCTATCAGGCTTTTTTCCAAGTAATTGAAGGACTAATGTTACTAAAAATCTATTCTCGACAGCAATTCAGATAACAATTTCCCAGGAATAAATTATTTAAAATAACTCAATTTGCGTATGATGTGTAATACCATGGTAAGGAATGCATTAAAGAAATGGTGCATATTTTAAGATATGTTGAACAGAAAATGCTAACCAAATATCTGGAAATGGCACTTTCTCGCGAGTATCTTTTTAAGGATAGCAGAATTCAGCCTAAAATGTCAGAAAGTTTTGCAAATGATGCAAATAACTTGTAGAATCTGAGAAAGAGACTTTGCACCATTTGGTTCTGGAAGTTAGTAGGGGGAAGTGGGGCACCTTTGTAATTGGGATTTTTCACCTTAAAATAAAATTGAGCCTTATCGTGATATGATTTAGTTGCACGAACAGATTGAGAAACTAAATTACATTATAATATGGCTCAGTTCTACTTAAACATAGGAGAAAAATCCCAATTTCAAAGGTGCCCCACTTTCAAAGGTGCCCCACTTCCCCCTAATATCGTCTCAGTAAAAATATGCTGAAAATGCTGCTTTTTTCAGCTAACTGTGCTCGCTGAGTTCCCCTTTCTGAAACAGAGGGCCAATTTTTGAAACTCACTCGCACCCGCGAGCTCTTTAGTGGCCGAGAGAAATTAACTCGCACACCCCGCAAATTCTTAAATAGTACTCAGTACCGCAACAAGGTGTTCGTGGGGAGAGGAAATCACTCCTGTGGGGGAATTCTGTAATTTTCGTAGCATTATCACGCGTGAGTTCGAAACCTGACAATGCCATTCGAGCTTTTTTGTCATATCATATGAGTTCGAAAATGCCGAAAATGCAATTCATTGAATTTTTAATGAAATCCATTTACTTGATGATTTTATGAAAATACAGTACGTCTTGGTTGATTTGTTTAACAAAATTCATTCTCATTTGAATTGCCAGAAATCTCAAATATGTGACTTCTGAGAATGCCACGTGAGCTGAAATGGCAATGTCACGGCTACAGAATCGCATTTTCGAAAAAGCTCTCCTAAGATTCGAACCCAATTTGTCATACGGCATTGCCAGAGCGTTATAGAATTGCCCTCCTGGTTTGACTGAGGAATGGGGAGTATTAAGCTCCAAATTCCTACACAGAAAAAAATATTTTGTAAAATTGTTCGTAAATGTTTGTGACATCCCATGGAGGACTTACGAAATACTCGTGAATCATAACCCACAAACAAGTTCGTAAAATTTACTTTTTCGCAAACATTGTTCGTAAAATGATCATTTGACGAACATTTTTTGTACTTTTACAAACATTTGTTCGTAAATGTTCGTAAACACACAAAAAAGTCTTCGTAAAATTTTATCATTTGTTCGTAAATTTTTGCCAGGCAAACAATTTACGAACAAATGTTTGTAAAAGTACAAAAAATGTTCGTCAAATGATCATTTTACGAACAATGTTTGTGAGAAAAGTACAAAATTTTACGAACTTGTTCTTGGGTTATACGATTCACGAGCATTTCGTAACTCCCCCATAGGAATTCACAAACATTTACGAACAATTTTACAAAATATTTTTTTCTCAGTCCCGGCATTAAACACTTCGGGATTATGCACCTGACGGAATTATGCACATACAATTATGTAAGTTTGCCTACCATTGGGAGTCAACTTATGAAATCATTTTTGAAATACGCCTGAATGCATACTATTTTGCGACGCGGAAAATATGAAAACATTTTGCTAATTTTTCAGAATAAATCCTTAATTTCTTTTATTAAGGTCAAATTTTTAAATATTCTAACCATTTATCGAAGAACTCTGGCCAAAAAGTGCTGTTTGTTAATGCATTTCTATTAAACAGTTGAATCCGTTGAATCCTTTTGTTTTGACTACTTTTACTCCGCGCGAAATTCGTTCTACGGCCGATTTATTCAAAAGAAAGCCCCTGCGGGTAGGCAAATTTTCTCGATGCATAATGCCATTTCGCGCGTTTTTTTTTTCAGTCCTGAAAATGTGCATAACCCCGGGACTGAGTGTAATTAGTTAATCCAAGTCCCAGGACGTCAGTTTAGCTTTATAATTGGTTTGTAAAGCTATTCATAAAAAGTTCCAATCTCATTTAAAAATAGGACAAGAAAGCCCTATTTTAAAGGTGCCCCACATCTTCCTTACTCACTGTTTGATCTATTTAGGGCAGAATCACATTGACAGTAAAATGCTCACCGTCACCGTCAAAGCCCTCACCGTATTTCGTTGATTTACGCATTTTCATTTCAATTCTTACGCAAATTTTCCATTACGATATTACCTTGTCTCATACTCGGTGGCACTAGGTGAAAATAGTATAAGAAAATTGAATAAATAAAGCGAAAATGCGATAAACGGTAAGCAATAAGAAAAACTGTAGGATTTTTTTGCTAAGTTTTTCGTACAGTTTTTTTTGCTCACCGTTTATCGCATTTTCGTTTTATTTCTTCAATTTTCTTATATTATTTTCACCTAGTGCCACCGAGTATGAGATAATGTAACACGGTAATTGAGAATTTGCGTAAAAATTACAATGAAAATGCGTAAATCAACGAAATACGGTGAGAGCTTTGACGGTGACGGTGAGCATTTTACTGTCAATGTGATTCTGCCCTTAATCTTTAAAAATATGACGAAATATCATAAATTTCAAATACTTGTCACTTTTTTGCAAACCAGTTGAACTCAAATTAGAAAAAGAAAGTTTCATGTAATTATTACAAAGTTTGAGGATTTAAAAGTGAATTCTGGGACATTCATTTAATAATATCATACTTACCTAATATTGAAGACAAATTCAGCATAAAAAATTAAACCTTTCAATTTTATTTTTAGTCTCTTTTTTTATCACAACAAAAGTGTCACATTTTTTTTTTGTATCAAATGACCAGAGACATTGTGAATGACAATGGAAAATCTTACAAAAAAAAACCAATTGTAAATGAAAGAAGGTAAACGAGAACATGTTTCGGGACAGAAACTGTTTAAACTCGATGAGATAGGAAGTAATACGAATTATATAGTTGTTCTATTTAATTTGAGGAGACAAAATGTAGTTTTTATAGTAAGTAAAATAATGAGAAAAAAATCACTATATAGAAACAAGAAAGTGAAAAAATATAGACTGTGAGTGTACGTAAAAATTATAGACGAAAAGTGCGTGTTGATAGGAAAAAAAATTTAAATAAAAAACAACAACCTAAAGGGAAAATTAACTGAAAATATGGTAAAATATTGTGAAATTCATAATTTCAGAAATATATTTTAAATCATTTTTTTTTAAATTTGATATTATTTCAATTTGTAAATCAATTTAATTTAATTATATTATCATAATATTTTATTCACTTTTAAGATATATTATGTCAAAACTTTTTTCTATAATCATATTAAAAAAAAAAAAACAATATTTTTTTAGAAAGGAGGATTGTACTGTTCTTATACTTTTCATTAGTTAGGAATTTAAAAAAGAAAAACTAAGAACATAAAAGGTTTCTTTTACGCAAGAATTAGAAAAAAAAGATATTTTTCTCCCTAAACGGAATAGGAAATTATTCTTTTTAAATTGAAAATTTTACATAAATAAAAAAAATAATAATGATGAATGTAACAAAATTCTAGTACAGTATTAATAATGTTACAGAGACGAATTCATGACAAAAAAAATATATAATCCTCTGAAGACAGCCAAAATAAACCATCAACGCTTTTACTGAATATCTGGAAATTTTATTTAAATAATCTTCCTTCTACAGATTATTTCTTTAGATTTGTTTTTTTGTTTCATTTGAGATGTACTAAAATTGAAAAGGAATACTCATTGTTTCCTACAATAACATTCACATTTTTTTTATTATGATTTTACCCTATTAGAAAAAAAAGAGGCTCAGGCATTAAGTGGACCTAGAAAGTATTTTGACCCACTTTCACATTAGTACTCTCTGATCAAAATTATCTTTGAAAAAAAAGCATAAATAAATTTCTGTTTTGCATAATTTTAATCTTTTTGCTGAGTGTTAGACAAAAAAAAACATCTTGCAATTTTTCAGGGGGAGAAATTCAATAAATTCTATATTGGTTATATAAAAAAAATATTACTATTTTAGTGTTTTCTTTTTATGTATTGATATCTTTTGTTTTTTCTCTTCAAACTTTCTCCACATATTTCATACCTACATACATACACACACACAACCACACAACACACGCATTATACGGCAATCGTAGAGAGAAATTAAGCAAGAAAAATGTTGAAAGTTAAAACATTTTAAACTCTGCTAATTGAGATTGAGAAATAAAATGAAGAAATATAAAAAAAACAATACTTTTCTCTTATTTAAACCAACCACTCTCTTTGATCAACTCATTCATAGCCTCCTGTGACCATCAACAGGACTTTTGTTTTTGAAACAATATTGGAAATTTTTTTGTTCCTTCTTTTTTTTCGAACAGATGGGTGAATAAAATAGTGATGCATTTTATAAGTTGTTACTTTCAACTTTTCTTTCCAACATAAAATGTGATTCATCCTTTCAAAAGTAAGTATAAAGAATGAAACATTCCTATTAGGAAATGTATATGAATATTTATCATTCCATCGCATATTCATCTGTACGAATAATACAGTAAATACAGGTTGTTTGAAAAGTTCGCGTCAAAAAAAGTTAAAATACAGTAGACTCTCTCTCAATTGGGCATTTGGGGCGAAATGTCATCCGGTTTATCGATAGATTTGGACGTCAAAGCCTTTGTAAATTCCACAAAAAGCGCTCAATTATAAAGAATCACGATAAAATAGGAAGGACTACAGCGAATTTGAGCAAATTAGCTTCATAATTAAACGTGAAAATTGTCAACAAAATTTTTCGCTCGATTGAAAAAGAGCCGATTGAGTGAGAGTCTACTGTACATGAAAGAAACATTAGGGGGAGGTGGGGCTACATTGATATACGATTTTTTTTCGCATATTCTAAAGAAAACTGGGCTTTTACATAATGTATTATAGATAGACAAAACAATTGTAGATTTAAATTAATTTATGGCAAGGTCCAGCTTCCATTAGAAATATATCCCCACAGCTCAAAGTAGCCCCACCTCCTCTACATTAATTCCAAAACTATATCCCTTTTGTCTACTAAAAATAATCTACTACAAGGAATTCCGCATTGAGGGACAACGAGTTAAATAGCTTTCATATAAATTGCCTACTATTGGGAGATAATTTAAAAATCATTTTCTAAAAACCCCTAAATGCCCACTCGGCAATTTCTACAGAATTCTGCAGACATTCGTCAGATTTGAAAATGTAGCTGCTGAAAATTCTGCAGAATTTTGTTCTAAAGGTAAATCCGATCGTTATATGAAAATTCTGCAGAATTTTCTACAGAATTTCTATAGAAAATTTCATGCATTTTCGGCACTTTCCTCAAGATGTCGTTTTGTCAAAATGGACTTGGAATATTTTCTCTGAAATTATTTATCAACTTGGTAAAACTTATAATCACGATTTTCATGATATATTTTATATAAATACTGAGAGGGTATGCTGTTTATAGAGAAGAGAGAAGGATTAAAATAGCAGTATTAAACATACTCCCGACCGAAAATTCAGCATTTTTTGATAAATTGTACAAGAATTTTCTTGAGAACAAAAAAAATTTACGATGTGATTTTCAGCTGAGGCCTTTAGAATTATTTATTATTTATGAAAAAATTATTCTTTTCATTTCATTAAGATATTTTCGTCAATTTTTCTAATAAAATGTATAGATTTGAAATAACCGTCTTTGAAGCAGCCATTTGGTAAAGGGTGTGAGACTTCGCTTACTCGAGACAAATTTTGATAACTTTGGTAAATCGCTGGTACGATCGCGAAATGACTTTTTTTTCAAATTTTTTTATATTCATTTATTTTTTTCAGCAAAAAGTTCTTTAGAAACACAAAATAGAATATCCAAAGATTGTATATTGCATAGTTTGATATAATAAACTACTCTCAATTTTCCAGAAAAGCGCGTAGAATTTTCCGGGTCATATATGACCCTATTGTCGGAAAGGGTAAAAGTTTATGAAAGTGTTTTCGTGCCAACAATGTAGTTGGGACAGTTGGGACATTATTTTTCTTTGTGAAATGCAGGTCCTGGACATTACATCTTGCTCCTGGACATTTCATCTTATATCTGATGAATTATAACATATTTTGCAATATTTTAGAGTATTCTGCAAGCGTCTCATATTGTGCAATTGTATTGTTTGTGAATAAATATGTAGACAAGTTTATTTTTGCCAAATACCACTCAAAATATTGTGACAGTGGCTGTTGAAGGGATTACCAGGAAGATTCCTTGAACACCAGGAGTACAGTGTTCATCAAAACAATCCTGTTTGCCATGGTTTTGGCCAAATTAATAACTTCAACCAAAAAAAACTCTTAGAAAGCCCGTGATATAGATTTTGAAAATGGTATGTATACTTCCCTTGCCGAAAATAGGGTCATGTGACCCGGAGTTTTTCCAAGTTTTCACGCAACGGAAAATTTTTTTCCCCTCAGAACTATTATATTTGATCATAAATCATTAGGAAAAACTCAATTTTACATGAATGCATCTGCTGAATAAAAGTGTGACGCGAAAGAGTTAAGAAAGGGATGTGAATTTTGACTATGAAGTTTTCTTGAACTAAAAGCTGTGCCGGAGCCATAAAGATCGATTTTATTAGACTTAAAATGGTCTAATTGAGACTCAGAAACTTTTATACTGGAAAAGATTTTTGTTGAATTTTTTACGTGGCCATTTTTATCATACATGACGTTCATTTAAATACAGTTTTACACGAACTTTTCAAACAACCTGTATGTTTTTAGTTGATTTTATTCACTTTTTTGACAGTGTAAATCAAAATCGAATTGGACCATCAAACCAACAATGGATTAATCCATTTAAAATGCCTTTTAAAAAAAATCTATAGTGATAATTTATTCTTTTTCTAGTGGTTTTAGGCTCTTTAAACTAAAAATATTGAATTAAGAAATTTCAAAGCAATTTTTTTTCTGATGATAATTTCTCTTTCAAAAACGTCGTTCTCTATTCATAGAAATCACTTAACATAATTTTTCATAGGAATATATTGAATTTATGTGAAAAATAGTTTTATAAATTACTTCATAAGGTATGTTATGTTTTTTTTTTTATATATTATCAGTGAATGGTTAAATTTCCTCGAAATTGCATCTCATTTTATCTATGTTCGTGGCTAAAAATACATTATTATAGTTTTTTTTCCCTGTAACAAAAATTTACATTTTGCATGCAGGAAGATTCTTCTGTTTTTTTTAGTCACCTCGCGCCACTTATCTCCTTGATTCTCTATTACTTTCTTGAGATAATAGATAGTGAAATTAAATAAAAAGGAAAATTAAATCACTTCTTACAAGTTTATATTCCTCCTCTTTATGGGGAGTTTGTGTCTCTTGAGCGCGGTGGGCATTTGAATTTTTCTTATTTAGTTCTTCACTGGGAGCGGAGGTGGTGGATAGGCAAACATATTTGGTGGCATAACACCATAGTTGCCATAGGCGGCGGTGCTGGAACCACTGGTACCCTGTGTAGTGCCATATCCACCAGATGGCATCGGTGGCATGCTTTTGTTGGCATAGCCACCGCTTGAACTGGAATTATAACCGCCATTGGCGTAGTTGCCACCACCAGAGGCACCAAAGGAACCCCCAGAACCTCCGCCACTACCACCAAACTTACCCATCTCACCACCTGACATCGCAACTCCACCATAATTTGACCCACCGCCACTATTGCCATCCCGATCGCGATTCGAACTGAAACGCGAAGTACTCCCCATGGCGCTCCTACTGCGATCACGCCCATCAAAACCATCACTGCGCATCCCACCATCCATGCGGCTAGAACGCATTCCTCCCATTCTATCACCACCACCGCCTCCACCTCCTCCACGGCCTGACTTCATAGAGCCCATTCCGCCCATTCCACCACCAGAGCCTCCTCGACCGCCGCCACCGCGCATTCCACCGGGGCCATTGCGGCTCATTCCACCATCACGCTGTGGACGGTTACGACCTCCTGAAAATACAATAATTTTTCTGCTATAAAATTTTGAAAAATAAATCGATCAACAATTTTTATAAATTTAACTAGACTGCTTAATTTTAAAGTCGAAATAACTTAATGTAAATTAAAAAACTAAGTCTGAAGTAAATAAATACTTTGCAAAGTGATTGGTTAAGGGGTTTACGTCGATCACAAATCTAATAAAAAAAACAGCATAGGATAAATGTCCTAATTCAAAACCATTTCCAGACGCTTTAAATTTGATAGAAGATTCAACACAATAAGTTCATATTTTTTTCTGAAGAAAATTACATAAATTTGCTCCTTGACTCTTCTAGAATGTTACAGTTAAGGGAAAATTCTTTAGATATAATTTGAAAACTTCTTAATTACAAGAAAAATACGCGAGCGTAAAATACTTCTATTGGAAACATATTAATCCAAATGGAGACAAGGGAAAGTTTCTAATTGGAGACAAACAGTGTACAAGTGAAACCGCGACGAAAGGCTTCCCAAACCTTGTTGAGTTGCTCTTGAGGGTAGGATTTGTTCTTATTCCTGCTCTTTTCACCTTTCCCATCTAAAACAATCAAAAAATCTCTTCAAAAAAATCTTCCGGGGTTTCCTATTGAAGCATTTGCAGACACTTTAGAAAAAACCTTTTTTGTTCACGAAATAGGTAATTATTTCATTTGAAAACTTCACGTAAAGTTAACAATAAAGATTAGCACTTATATTAACTAAAATTATCCAGAAATATGACATAAATGTTAAACAAAACGAATAAACAACAGTCACCTCATTGTGTTTTTCATTGGAAAAAAATGGTCGATCTGTCTATGAATAATTCGATGGTGAAAAGGAACACTTTTAATTTTTCGGAGAAATTAACAAATTAAAATTTGTGAATATGAATGGATTTTCGCTTTATTTGGAGCAAAATTAACTAAATAATGAAACTGTGGTATAGAAAATATATAAATATAATAATTTAGTACTGTATTTATCATGAAAACAAGGACGTATCCATTTGGAGTAGCGAAAAATTTCCATTTGGAGCAGGTTTTAAAATAGCTCAATTTACCCTATTTTCTTAAGTTTTAGTTTATAACATAATAAAAAAAAATAATTCAAAGTTTTAAGCATATAACAATTGAGGCGCTCACGGCAAAAAAACTCTAAGTCGTATGCATTTCCCTATTAAAATAGCGTTTTTTTGCTCCGAGCTCCTCAATTCCAATATTTAAACTACCGTAGATGCAGTAAACTTTTCAATACGGGGGTGACTTCACCATCCTACTATTCAGACGCTTTTTCTTAATACTACCAGTTAAAGATGGTTTTTACCGATTGGATATGTTAGATCGGACGGAGAAGACCGGCCTCGCATCGCAGCTATGGTATGAAATTTCTAATTTTTTTTTTAATTTTTCAGCCGTTGGGGCATGATGTTGGAAAAGGTTAGATTAGATTAGATAAATTAAAAAAAAAACGGAGTGTACTTGAATTCGCAGGTGATCAGACATCTAGGCTCTTTTAAGCCCCTTAGTCTACCCACAATCTCAACTCCAATTCTGTTAAAAATTCCATAATTCCATAATTGAATTTTAGAGAATCTTATGTCTTTATTACGATGAGACCCTATACAATCTTTTCTTTTATAACATTATTTTTACTAATTTAATATCAATTGCATGGAATGAAAACAGTTTCATAATACTATGTGTTTAACTGTTTCTAAATTCCAATATCATCATTGCCAGTAAATTCCGAATAAATCCTTTGTACAAGAAATATCTGACTTGAAATATAGAACTAGTCAATCTAATTTCTTGTAAAAGTAAATTAATTTTATTATTTTCTTTTTTATTAAATAGAGCTAAAGCGCTAAAAAGTATTTATTCATTATTGATTCATAAGAAATTAATTCATTTCATATTAGTAAAGTTTTTTTTTTAATACACACATAATGCATGTGTTTATGTATTATTTTACATACTTAATTTACATTCGTAAGAAAACCATTAGATATAAAAATGTATATCGGAGATAAGTGCCTAAAAATAAGACACCATCTACTCCGATATTCCACACTTATGGCATTCTAACCATCTCTATAAGATTTTATTTGGAAAAGGTTAACAAAAAGAATAAAAATCGCTCAAATCAGTTAATAACCATTAGAGATAGAGTCAGGTCAATTTCGGTATAATAAGACCCGAAATATAGTGAGGTGGATTTAGGAAGGTGCGACCTTTCGTTATTAAAGGCCTCAACTTCAGATGGTGGCACAATATTCCGTAGAAGAACTAGGCCTTCACACAAGGGGACTTCTAGACATGTATTATTATTTTTTTCTTATACAGGATGAGATTTTCAGTCCCATGCCCCATGGAATTAAGTGCATTGAAGATCACTGGATGAAACACATTTGACCCATTGAGTGCCCCCAACTTCAGATATAAAATCCTAAAATTTTATGGAAATCGAAAATGAATGTTCCGACATATTCGAAATCGAATTTTCAAAAAATGATTTTTCCATTTTTAAATGCTCCTAACGGTTAATAATAAACACCGAAAATATAGTCCGATCAAGTTATTTTTATTTATAGCTCAAATCAGTGAAGGCAAAGTGCGACCCATCGTTGGAAAGGTCTCCTCGACCTTCTGTAAAACGTCTCAAAATTGAAATTAGAAGTTCCGACATATTCGAAATCGAATTTTCGAAAAATAATTTTTCGATTTTGCCTTCCTAGCGGTAGTCGTATGAAATTGATATGTTTGGAAGAGTTGTAGCTTTTAATGAGACCTTTCCAAAACACCTAACGTAATAATCAAATTCTCACAATTTGATCCAGAGCTCAATCAAAAATTTTCAATTTTGATCAAAATTGTTATTTTTTATTTACGAATGAATTTAATCGGTAATACACCGATAATACATACACCGATACACCGAAAATAAGTTTTTTTTTAATGTTTCAAAAAATCAGGTTCAAACGTCTGAATTATCTAAAATTTTTAAATGGAAATTTAAAAAAAAATGCTCGTTTATTTATAAAGTTAATCTTGTATGTGTTTAAGAGCTTGAATTTATTTTTTTATTTATTGCAAAAAAAAGAATTATGCTATTTTTTAATCTTTGTGACCTACGTAACCCCTTAAATCATTGTATGCTCATGATCTCGAGCAAGATTCAATCACAATTTTAAGAAGAATTACACTATAATTAATTTAGTTAGTTGTAAGAAACAAACTTTTGCATAGATTGTGGCCTGATTTTATTAGGATACGAAAATGTTATTTAAAAGAAAATAATTAAAAAAAAGTTTAGGTGAATACAAAAAGAAAAAAAAAATATGATTTATCTTACCTTTGCCATATCCACCCTTACTCATATCGAACAATTTTGGATTCACCACCTGAAATAGATAAAAAGTTTAAAAAAAATCCTATTTAAAATAAAAATGCTTTTTTTCACCTGATTGGCTTCTTGCAGAACACTAATGAGATCAGTGGCTTTTCCAGAATTTTGGCCCGTGAATAGTGTGTATGCTGTTCCCGTATTATTAGAACGTCCTGTTCTACCAATACGGTGAACATAATCTTCAGAGTTCGATGGGTAATCATAATTGATTACAAATTTCACGTCTTCCACATCTAAATGGAGCCAGGTGCAAAACATAACAAATAAATTAAATTACTTTTTACTGCAATGACAGTAGCGATAAGAAGAAAAACAAATTATATATTATTGAGAAAAAAAAAGAAACAAATTACAAAAAAATAATCGCGAATGATTTTAAAAACAACAAATAATTTTTTTTCCTTTTGTTGAAATTATTTTTTAAATAAATATTGTGAAAATGAAACTATTTTTTTCTTGCCTTGAAATATACCCCCTAACGTGAAAGAGATTATAATGTATAAATTTTTACTATAAATAGAAGCTCAGTCAAAATTCTCTCTTTTCCCTCTCATTTCAATTTTTAAACCTTCGTTAGCATTAGGTTAATTTAAAAAAAAAGTAGCATTTTATACATACCTTGCTTTGAAAATTAAAAAAAAAGCAATACATATTCAAACGAAAAAACCCTTGAAAATGATAATCCCATTGAAAGAGAGAAGGTTACGCGTCGAACAAAATTGACGTTTTTTTTACATAATAATACGTCGTTATCACTATTCTTTTTTGTTGTTTTTAATACATAATATCATAATATTGTATATATTCAGGTAACAAATAAGATTTTGGTCAGTCAAAATAATTGGCCGGGAGTCTGTATCACTGGATCGTTGAAGAGAAGTTGAAAAAAATCTCCTCCTTTTATTTATCGTATCGTACATAAACTAATTATAAGTAATGCATATAACTAGTTCCTTGTCTTAAATTACTTAAGGCACTTTTGGGTTTAGAGTATGCACAGGATAGCCTCTATAAAATGAAAATGTTCTTACAAATAGGGACCAGTCTTTAAAATTTCCAGCGCCACTTTTTCAACCACAAGAAATGCCTTATTTAACACGATAGCACTTTTTTAAAGTCCGATTTCCGCATTTTGAGAGAAAAAGGAAAAAAAAAACATAAAATAAACTTTCCCCTCGTATATATATTTTTTTGCCACACAACAACTGCAAACTGCACTTTTTCTTCCACCTAATTTGCCGCAGTGATTTATAGTCAAATATTTCTTTTTTTTTTCTTTATGTGTCAATTTTTGTCAAATTTACCTTTTTTTTGGGATTTAGTAATTTTTCTTTTTCTTTTTAATAAATATTTGATTATATTTTAACACCACCGCAACAGATTGTCTTTATTTTAAGTGTTCCCAGTATTCACTGAATTTTGATGAGTCATTATTCTTACCATTTTTTTAAATTATCCTATAAAAATTAAACAAAAAAAATCCTTTCACTTACAAATCTTGGTGTATTGACATAAAACACTGTACCATACTTCCTCTGGAGACATGATGCCCCTTGTCAGTGATCCAAAAAAGAGTCCTCTCTGTCTAAAAGAAATTTCTTCCAGTGAAGAATTTTTTACGCTGAAATGAAATGCAATCACACTTTCTCTTTCTCACATAACATTATTTTTCAAACCAATCATCCATATAAGTTTTTAAAGACACATATATATTATACATACATATATATGCATATATATAGATAAATTTATAAAAAAGAATATACAAATTGCGTGAATACTGGAAATATTGCCACAAAGAGCTATTGGTTGAGTTGAATAAAGAAGAATAGAAGATATTGATACAGTAAGAGTTTTTGGTGTGTGAACATTCTCAAAAGAGATATTTTTCCTATCATTTCTTCTAACACGTCCCTGTGATGTTTGGTTGTCTACATCACTTCTGCGTGTCACTTTATTTTAAATTACTAACAGCAGGATTATTCGAGCATTTTGTTGGATTTTTTTATTTCCACAATGATAAATGATCGGAAAGATGTACAAGTATCGATGTTATGAAAAATATTGACACACTCTCACCAGTTTTTCTTTATACTCATAATTTCTACACACTGAATCACAAGCACTCATTTTTTTGTATTTATTAAACATTAATTATTTTCAAGATATTTCGTGAGAATGTTGAGAAAAATTTTAGTAATTTTCTTTATACAATAAAAAACTATAATTGCAAGGGATGCCAAGTTTAACCCTTTAAGGACGATTGAAACACCGGTATCCCATAAAGAAAATAATTTTTCCTGGCTACCTAAAGTTATTTTTTTTCTTATGTTGAAGATTGAAGTAATTTAGAATATTTTTTCTAAGTCTCCAGCTATTTTCTATTGGGGAAGGTTTTGCACCTTCGTAATGTTGCAGCTTCGTAAAAGTTGATTTTTTTCCAGGTTACAAAATGAATTTCATCCATGGACATATAATCTAAAAGCTAGTCCTACATCTCACATTTCCTGACAAACTTGGAAGCCTAGGCCTTTTTTCCTGGGTCCAAAAGGCAAAAATTAAAAATGGGCCTAAAATCGTAATTCTGATGTGTAATATTTTATGCATTTTTGCACACTGCAAGTGTCTTTTCGAAAAAGCAACTATTCCAAGTTCTAGAGGGTTTATTAGGGTTAATATTTACCGTAAAAATCTTTTGCTAGAAGGGGGTTGTTTTTGTGGGTAGAGGAAAATTCATAAAAATTACCACCCTTGCAGCTCAGGAAAATTGAATTTTGCAGATTCATAAAAACATCTGTCAAAATTATTGACCACCAAATTTGAGAATTCCTCACTGTTTTGGGTCACACTGTGCACGCCGCTCGGGATATTTGACTCATCAGAGATTCCACTGAATAAATTCACAAGAAAATTTTGGGATATTAAACAATTTTCACTAAAATCTAGAAGGAAAACACGCACTTCCCCATTGAAATGAGACTTCATCAGATGTTTTGCAAAAAAATAAGCAAAAAAAAACTGACTAATTCATCAAAGTTCATCCTATATGAATAATTTTTGATCACAATTTTTGATCATAAGGAGTTATATTTACCAGAACGCTCGAAATTAAAGTTTTTTGTGATTTTTTTTGACTTTGCTACACTGAGAGAAATCCGAAAAAGTTAAAATAACATTCCGTAAATGTTAATTTTACCCTGTATTATTGATCCAAAATCGGTGTAAATATTATGCTTTTTAGGTGTATTAGGGGTTAAAGTTACCCTTTTCGTGTTATTTTTACCCTTAAAAAGGTGTAAAATTAACATTAAAAAAATGGTGATATATTTTTACACCTAAAAAGTGTTAGTTATGACGAAAAAAGTTAATCGCACCCTCTTTTTTCTCAGTGAAGGAACATAGAGAAAAATTGAATTGTTTGAAGCTTAAGTCGTCCGAAGGTAGCACGCTCTCTTCTACAAGTGTTTTCATTCAGTGTGCCTCAAATATTCGTCTTTTTAGGTACTTGTGGTACATCATCCTTATCTAATTTTTTCATCATTTAAGCACACAAAAAATTATCAATAAAAAAGTGCAGGTGGATATAACCCCTTAAGGAAAATGAACCACTTAAGAATTCTACACTAAGAAAAAAACTAAAAAGTCAAAACAACTCTATGGCAGAGTTGAATTAACTCTACGAATATTCATGTAATTGTTATTCTTTTTCGTTGTAAATTTTAGTAAATAGAGTTGAAACAACTCTTCGTGCGAGTTGAATTAATTCGGATAATTCGGAATAATACGGATATCGATGTAAATATTACTCTTTTTCGATGTAAAATTTCATCTCGACTGAAGTATATGCTTAAGTGTTTTCGTTTTAAGAATATACTTCAGTCAAGAAGAATTGCGAGTGACAAAGTTCATATAGAACATCAACTAGAAAAATATGCCTAACAGTGTTTCATGAAGACATGTGCGTACATAATTACGTGATATTTCGCTCGGAGCATAGAAAATTTGAGGTCAAGAAAATATTAATAAAGAAAATGATAAAATAAAAAAAAACATAAAATTGCAAAACATATTCATTTTGTAATTTGAAAGTTATTTTAACTCTAAAAAAGATTTTTTTAACTCTTGAAATGAGTTATTTTAACTCTTAAAAAGAGTTATTTACACTCTTTTGTCATGTAAATTTTAGGAAAAAAGAGTTAAAACAACTCTTCCGAATATTACACCTAGGGTGAATGTCCTAATTCAAAACCATTTCCAGACGCTTTAACTTTGACAGAAGATTCAACACACTTAGTTCATATTTTTCTGAAGAGAATTACATAAATTTGCTCCTTGACTCTTCTAAAATGTTACTGTTTAGTGAAAATTCTTTAGATATAATTTTAAAACTTCTTAAATACAAAAAAAATACTCGAGTGTAAAATGCTTCTATTGGAAACAAATTAATCCAAATGGAGACAAGGGAAAGTTTCTAATTGGAGACAAACGAGGTAAGTGAAACCGCGACGAAAGGCTTCCAAAACCTTGTTAAGTTGCTCCTGAGTGCAGGATTTGTTCTTATTCCTGGTCTTTTCTCCTTTCCCATCTAAAACAATAGGAAAATCTCTCCAAAAAATATCATATTTTCAGGGTTTCCTATTGAAGCATTTGCAGACACTTCAGAAAAACCCTTATTGTTCACGAAATAGGTAATTATTTCATTTGAAAAATTCACGTACCGTTAACAATGAAGATTAGCACTTAATTTAACTAAAATTAGCCAGAAATATGACATAAATGTTAAACAAAACGAATCAACAACAGTCACCTCATTGTGTTTTTCATTGGAAAACATGGTCGATCGATGAAAAATTCGATGGTGAAAAGGTACACTATTAATTTTTCTGAGAAATTAACAAATTAAAATATGTGAATATGAATGAATTTTTGCTTTATTTGGAGCAAAATTAACTAAATGATGAAACTGTTGTATAGAAAATTATATTAATAATAATTTAGTACTGTATTTATCATGGAAAAAATGACGTTTCCATTTGGAGTAGCAAAAAGTTTCCATTTGGAGCAGGTTTTGAATTAACTTAATTTACCCTAAATAGAAGTAAAATCAACTCTAAAATATAGTTAATCGAAAATCACAACGAAAAAGAATTAATTTAACATCGATTCGAGTATGTTTTACTCGATTATTTTTCTGAGTGTACGAATTAGTTGATGAAATATTTACCAACAGTGTACTCATTTTGTAATTGATCCTTTCAATATTTCTTAATTTTTCTTTGGGGTCCTATTGAGTCATTTACTTTCTTGTAAAAGCATCCTTATTCAATTTCATCACGAAATATCTTTTATAAAAATGAATAAATAAATTAAATCACTTTTGAACCTCTCACTGCTTTACATCCTTACTCATACATCTCTCAGCAAAATCCAATTCTCTTTCCTTTTTTTTCCACTCATCCTGCTCCGGAAACAAGAACTTGGGGACTTTTGATGGTTGAAATAAGATAAATAAAACAAAAAAAATAGAATCGGGTTTCTCAACAGATCTCGGCCACACATCTGACTGACAACAGTGCAGAAGAATCCTCCAGCAAATTCGGAGGAGGTCTCCTTTTCTTACTTTTGTTTTTGTTTGTTTGTTTGGTCTATCGATGCAAAAATTTTTAATATCACTTGATAATAAAAAGGGTCAAAAAGGAGGGAATTTAAACTCACCCAATCCTCGTGCAGCGACATCAGTTGCCACAAGAATACCATGTTTGTTGCCACGGAATGAATTGAGCACATAATCGCGCTCCTGTTGGGACTTGTCACCATGAATTGAACACGAACGCCAGCCATTGCGATTGATAATGCGCGATATTTCCTCAACGCGCCTCTTTGTCTCCACAAAAATAATCGTTTTTGTCTCACCCTCTGACGAAATTTCCGCCAGAAGTTTCATCAACTTCCCTTCTTTTTCATATTCCTCACACACATCAACAATCTGAAGAATGTTGTGATTGGCAGCTAGTCCAAGGCTACCAATGTTTATTTGGACATAGTTATCGAGGAACTCTTCGGCCAAATTGCGCACCTCCTTTGGCCATGTGGCACTCCACATCAATACCTGCCTATCCGGTCGAATTTGCTCAATGATCTTGCGGATTTGTGGTTCAAAACCCATGTCTAGCATCCTATCAGCTTCATCTAATACTAGATACGTGCACCTTCGTAGATTTGTCGTGCCACGCTCAAGGAAATCAATCAGTCTACCCGGTGTTGCAATGACAATCTCAACACCACGTTCGAGATCTCGAGCTTGAGGTCCCTTGGGTGCACCACCGAAGATACAGGTATTGCTGGCATGGGTGCAAGAGCCAAAGTCACTTGCTACCTGCTGAATTTGTTGGGCCAATTCACGCGTGGGTGCCAAAACGAGGGCTATTGGACCATCTCCACGCTGCAAACGTGACTGATGACTGATATGCACCAGAGCCGGCAACATATAAGCCAGAGTCTTGCCAGAGCCCGTCTGGGCAATGCCCACCATATCACGCCCAGACAGAGCTATTGGCCAGCCTTGGGCCTGAATGGCCGTGGGTGTACTGAAGCCCTGCCTTAGAATCTCATCGACAACATATTTAGGGAATCCGTTGTCCATGAAATCCAAATTTGGCGGTGGCACTTCACGTCCCTTCACCGTAATCTCATTCTTCTGCAAATACCTATCCACCTCTGACGACGATCGACTGGCCGCACTCATTGGCGGCTGATAGAAGTTTTTGCGGAACGGCGTAAGAGCTGCTGTATCCCAACGAACACGACGCAATCGATCTCCCGGCTGCTTCATCTTGGGCTTCAAATCCATGGGCTTTTTCACTCCGCGAAAACCACCCATACCGCCGCCGCCTCCACCCATTGGCCGGCCACCGCCACCACCGCCGCCAGAACCCATTCCACGACCACCACGTCCATTACCACCCCGGAATCCACCTCCTCCTTGACGATCACGACCGTACCTACAAACCCAATCCCATAATACACTTTACTTCGTTTGCAAAAAAAATATACACAAAAAACTTTCAAAAATGCCATTGACTGCAAAAATGACAGAAAATTTCAGAATGGCTGAAGGGATAATTTTCTCTCCCAAATTCTAATAAAACCCACATATCCACAATGGAAAAAATAGGAGAAAAACAAAATTTGACTCTATTTTTACACTTTACTCACATTTTTATTGAAATAGGTGTTGTTTTATCACGGAAATTTCCACTTTTCTAAATCCACAAAATTTACTTCAACGTAACAAAGTTGCAGAGAAGAAACGCAGTAAATGCACTGGCGCTGCTATCGGAAAGAAGACGTCAAAGACCTGTCAGCAGCGCCATTGCCAACCGGTAAACCCGGTGAACTCTGTGATCCGGAACCGGAAAAAATCCGAAATTTTTGAATCAGCAATCAACATCAACATTTCCTTTTTTTCATTCTTATTCAAGATGAATAAAAACGCGAGGCCCTGATAAAAACAAATAACAAAGTGTGGGCCAGATCGGGCTGGTGATGACGTAGTACTTTTTGGAGGTTATGTCAAAAATCATCTGCCTCTGTGTGTCGTGCCATAATCTCATGCGAATATACTTTTCTATAAAATGTTGTGAATATATCAAAATTATTAGTTTAATTGTTAACAGTAATGACTATTTTGATCAATTAAACTAATATTTGATGTTGTTTCTGTTTTTCTCACACTTTCTTGCCACAAAATTCTACTGAGCAAAAATTATTGCCGCGAAACCCGGCAGACCATACATCAGATACATCATATAAGCAAATCACAAATGTGTTAGAAAATTCAATACTGCTCGTTCTTTGGAAAAACTCAGAATAAGTTAAATAACATAGAATTCAAAGCATAAAAATCACATAGAATACCAAATTGATATAAAATGCCGAGTTCAGACATTCTCAACAAAAAGCAAATATTAATTTTCTTTAATTTCGTAAGACTTCTACAATATAGTTTTAAGGACTCATAAATCCATTTCCCTCATTAAAATTTCCACATTTTTTGCGGTTTTATGTTAAATTAAGAGAAAACACGAAAATGTTAATATGAGTTTCCATTGATTTTATTAACAAAATGCTAATTTATTATTTTTTCCAACACTAGCGAGAATTCTATCACATATACCAATATAATTTCCAGAGAAAAATAGTTCTAATTCAAACTCCATGCAAAATTTCTTTTGCATAACCTAACCTCATATTTTACATTTTGAATGCAACCGTTGTTCAAATTTGAGGAACTTGACTGTACATATGAGATTTTGTATGAAATGTCCCAAATACTCATCATTAGTTTGCGTAAGTCGACATTTATACTTATGTGAGATTAAAATAACCGAGGTCTTGGAAATCGGGCAAAGTAGCGCGACTGGTGGTGGTGGCCCAACAAGGATTTTCTTGTTAAGGGTGCGTTTGTACTCACAGCTGAAGAACAACTGATTGTCTGCAAGAGCGTTATGCCAGAGGAAGGCATGAGTGCTCCAGGCCCATAGTCTTATGCACATCGGAAGGCAAAGATGCACATGGCGGTAAAGATGCACACCCTTCACCTCCCACTCAGAGGGCTAACCCTAGGGACTAGGCACATTGCGTACCCAATTAGTCTTCAGGGATTCAAAATAACGGCAGGGTCTTTAGCCGCGGAACCGATTCGTCTTACACTTACAGTAGACTCTCACTCAATCGGCTCTTTCTCAATCGGGCGTCAAATTTTGTTGACAGTTTTCACGCTTAATTATGAAGCTAATTTGCTCAAATTCGCTGTAGTTCTTCTTATTTTATCGTGATTCTTTATAATTGAGCACTTTTTGTGGAATTTACAAAGGCTTTGACGCTAAATTCAATCGCTAAACCGGATGACATTTTGCCCCATATTCACGATTGAGAGAGAGTCTACTGTAGTATATACTGAGTACATTTACTTTGTATTTACTTGATTTTCCTAATTATTTTTTAATAAATTTTCCGTGTATTTTTCTACTATTTATACTAAGTATTTTCCGTGTATTGGTACTGACTCGGTACCTTGTATTTTTCGGTTATTTATAACTAAGTAAAAACAATATTTTTATTTCCTATTTCTTATAAACATTTATTTTCTGAACATTTTTTTAAATATTATGGATGGATAGTTGGTAAAAATTTTCGTTTCCCATAGTATTGCAAACAAAGCGAATAGCAACGAAGTCTGAAATAATGCGATTTGATGTTCTTGATTCTTATTATTCAATTAAACTCTCTGAAGATTCTAATAAAAACTTCTGGCATGCATAGCAGTACTTCTCAGCATCAGGCACCGTTGGAAGATGGCTGGAAGGGCTAAAAGGTCTAGTATTATCTGGAATGAACTCATTAGAAATAGACCTGGAGAAATCAACAGCAGCCAAAGTTTTGGAAGATCTCCAGTCGAGATTACACTTGCAAAAATTACATATTCCATCTGAAGAGGCCTTTGGGGCAAATTTATTGCCTGTCCGAAAGATTGTGGACACTGTTGATGAGAAATTTGCTTGGAGATCACCAACAAATTTCCATGTAAGACTTTGAATGCTTTCCATGGATTTTCTACAGGGTGCTTTTAAATACTCCAAGTCTTTTATGCGAACATAATTGTCCACTTCTTGGTGTGTTAGGTCCCGCATTGGTCGAAGGAGCTTAATATCCGGTATACGATCATCAACAAATCCAACATCGAAAGCCACCGAAGCACCTCTACCCAGGATTACATTGCTCAAGACATCAGCTGCTAGATCTGTGGTGATGTCCGGTAAGAAAACATGATTGCAATTTAAATATTTTGCAGCCTTTCGAATAAGATTTTTCTTCCGTTGCACCAGGAAATCTTCCCAAGTTGATTGATTTGAAAATTCTTCTCGGAATTTTGATAGCATCTCCTTGTTTAGCTTGAATTGTGCAATAAAAGCATCTCGGTTTGTGGTTATTGATTCTGGATCACTGCTAGAGCCTGCCAAGGAGATGAAGTGAATTTTTACTTGAAATTGATCTACTATTGTTCTAATCTTTTCCACTGTCGTCTCAAGATTTTGTGCTTGAGGTAAAAAATCATCGAGGAAAAGCACATGATGGGTGAAATGCAATCGCTTATGGTTGTTCAGTTCTAAAGAACCAATGACGAGATCTAGAAGGCAGACACTTCCAGCACTTCCGTTGAAAACTGTAAGTACACTGCAATCGCGCGGGAGGATCTTTGTTGAGCCCAAATTGGCCCGGAACTTGTGTCGGACATGGTTGATGAAGCAATCTCTGCACTGTGCCTCCTTGAAATTCAGTTTCACAGCAGCTGAAGCACCACACTTCCTGCACGTTCCGTCAGTATCTTCGAAGATTATCTTCTCATTGACTGGCATTGCATGAGCTCCTCCTTCATCACCAAAATCATCTTCTCCAATGCTACACATTTTACTTTATAAAAACTATAACTTTTATTTCTTCTCTACAAGAAGAAAAACAAACTTTCCGGAATCGGGAAAATAGACCACGTGGGAAAATGACAGAAAAACATAACCTTAATCTTACCGGCGATAAACACAGTGTCACTGAGAATTTTTCCAAAAATTAAGCAAAAATGGTAAGGAAATTGAAGTATCATGAGGAAAAGCTCCTCAAAAAGGTGGACTTTTTCAAATGGAATGCAGATAATACTCTTCATGAGAATAAAATTATGAGAAAATACCACATACGGAAACGGGAGGAATACACAATGTAAGACGCAGAAGGAAAAAGATTCCCTGCTGTGAATAAACAATTTTTTTGCTGAATTTCAGGTATAATAAATTGTCAAGGGATATCCGAGAAGTGGCAAGAAAGATAGCCACCCTTGATTCCAAGGACACCTTCAGGACAGAATGCTGTTCGAAGCTCTTGGAGAAACTCTACATCTTGGGATTGATTCCCACAAAATGGGATCTCAATAATGTGGATAAGATTACAGCCAGCAGCTTTTGCCGCCGTAGATTACCTGTATTGATGGTTAGGAGTAAGGACTTTTGCTGATTATCCCCCTTTTTCTTTGGATATCACTAATCAAATTTTGTTTACAGATAAAATGTCAGAGACTACTAAGAATGCTACGAAGCTCGTGGAACATGGCCATGTTCGTGTCGGGGCTGATGTTGTCAAAGATCCTGCCTTCCTTGTCTCTCGCACATTCGAGGATTTCGTCACATGGGTCGATGGTTCTTCTATCAAACAACATGTCCTCGAATACAATGATCTCAGAGATGACTTTGAATTATAGAAATAATAATAAAATTCTTTTAATCTTCTTTATTCAACATTTTGTTGGGACTCTTTTACAGAGAAAAAAAGACATTATTTCGGCTGATTAGAATTTAGCATAGAGAAGATAATCTATGCTGCAACTTCTGTACCTCCATTCTCCTTGATTTCTTTAACATTAATCTCCTCAGACTGCTCCTTATCATCATTTTCTTCGTCAGGTTGCTGCTCTTTGTCGACATTCTTCTCACTGTACTTGAATCTATCGTACCTGCGATGAAATAAGAAAACAGGTATTCAGCTGGAAATGTCTCTTCTACATTAAAACATTGTCTCACACTTATGGTGAGTCTTTGGTCAACCTCTCATTGTTGAGACAGGAATCCTCATCGTCATCATTGCCACTCTCTGGTTCATCCACTTCACGCAGCAACTCTCCCAAATCCTTATCCACATCAGCCCACATTTTCTCCTCAACCACCTCCTCACCATCCTCTGTTTTCGGCTCACTGTTCACTTTAGCCACAGCAGCACCTTCTTCCTCTTCCTCCTCCTCCTCGTCAGCGCCTTCCGGAGCAGCATCTCCCTCAGTTGTTGCTTCATCTTCAACCTGCTTTTCAACATCATCCTCAGCAGCTGCTTTCTTCTCTTTTTCCTCCTCTTCCTGTTGCTTTCGGTGCACCCTCTCAGCTTCCTGACGCAGTGACTTATCCTCCTTATGACGCAAATATGCACGAAGATGACTCCGGACACCACAATGATTCTTCAGCACCCTCTCCTCATCATCCCGATGCGACAAATACACTCGGCATAATTCGCAATAAAGTGTTTCCACCTTCTTCACGTGCTCACTTCCCACATTAATGTCACGCTTTTGCCTTTCTCCTCCTGCCGACTCATCACCATCCTCACTCGCATCAGCAGTTGGATCATCTGAAAAATCAGATATGCAATCTTTAGCTAGCCCATGGCATTAATTAATAATAATAATATTTTTTTTATAGACAAATGTGGTATCCCTGAAATCACTATTACCCCTTACCTTTAAGAATCTGTCCCACTATATTTCGCGGGGAGGATAGAGAGAATTTATGAGTCTTAATACAGAATTAAAAAGTCAAATTAACAAAAATATTTTCTGCATAAAGGAAGAGCAGGGTGATTGGTCTAAATCGAGACAGTTTGGAAAGTAGGACAAAGCAGTGTGGAATGTGAGACACCTCCTTAAAAACTTGATAATAAATCAATTAAATATTTCAATTTTCGCCAAAAAGATTACTAAACCAAATTTTGTGATTATTTGAGAAATTAAAAATGCAAAAGTCGTTATTAAACAATCAAAGGATGACTTGCAAGAAGAATTTAAAAGATGTATTGCATATGCGTGATATTCATAACCTTGACACGATAGTTGTCATTTTCTCTGTTTCTTATGGAAGTTGCTAGGAAAATATCAAAGTGTTTTGTTTGATTTTTCGGCACACTTTGTGTAATATTATTAAGTCCGTAGTGAAAATCGAAGGACATAGGGTAAGTGTGCCAAATTCCGGCCAGCTTGCAATTTCGACCACCTTTTTTGTTCCTCGAATTTCCATGTAATTTTAGATTTCACGTACTCTAGAGATTATACAATGCAAAAGAATAACAAAAAATGTAGCTTCGACAAACGAGATGACGTGAAAAAGACATTGGAAGAATTCCCGAAGGGCAAGGAACTATGAGAATGAAGGTGGCCGAAATAGGACACCAAAGCTATGAGTACATTTTTATTCTTTTTAAAATGAATTAAGAATGGTTTTAGAGTAAATGAAGACGATAAACTGTCTACAAGGTTCCAAGCAACACTCTTACAAAAGAAAGAATAAAAAATCAATTTGTATTTAAAATAATACATATCAAACTTGAGACTTTGACGCTTGCATGCAACTATGCCGAAATTTGGCACACTTACCCTATTACTTATTTATGTGCAATACTTATGCCTCTGACACACCTTTTAGATCGGTAAAATTTCATTAAATCAAAATTCTCGTCCCTTTCTTTCTCAAACGATTTGCATAAGTCTATCCCACTCTATCGAACTCAAAATTGAACTGAACTAAATTTAATTTGGTTTGATGTTTAAAATAAGAAGAAGAGTGCAAAAGAGTAGGAAAGACATATGCAAAATTTTTAAGGGATGTTAATTTTGGTTTTATGAAATTTTCCTGATCTAAAAGGCGTGAAGTTGCCATTAAATACCAAATTGAATTTAGAATAAAATTTGGAATTTCAGCCTGGACTGAAAGTCGGACACCTCCCTTATATCACTGATAAAAATCATTAAAAATAAATTCCATCATTATGGCTCCGGCACACCTTTTTGTATCAGGAGAATGCCATGAAATCGAAATTAACATCTTTTTCCATCGCAAATGGTTTGCATAAGTCTATCCTATTCTTTCGCACTCTTCTTCTTCTTCTTTTGAACATCACACCAAATTTAATTTAGTTCACAGTCCAATTTTGAGACCGAAAGAGTGGAACAGACTTATGCAAATCTTTTGAGAAAGAAAGAGATTCGAATTTCGACTTTATGAAATTTTCCTGATCTAAAAGGTGTGCCGGAGCCATAAGCTTATTGATTCTGATTTATTATTTATGCCTCCGGCACACCTTTTAGATAAGGAAAATTTCATAAAGTCGAAATTCGGATCCCCTTCTTTCTCACATGTTTTGCGTATATCTATCTCTATTAGCTGCTAATTTATTGTTTTTACCTTTAGTTTTATATTATTTCATTTAATATTTTTTTTCACTGAATAAAGGGACCATTTATTGTTTTTTTTTTACTGTTTGTTTTAAGTTTTTAAATGATGTTATATTCCAATGACTGCTTTTGATAAAATACTGCTCTTTTAAACGTTTCATTGCTCTTAAATTGTTACTGCTCATTTGTAAGGCGATTAAACTTTTTATTTCATTTTAAAATAACTTAGTGACTTTTTAAGAAGTGTTGCTTGAAACTTTGTAGATAGTTTATCATCTTTGTTTTCTCTAAAATTATTCATAATGCATTATTTAAACTGAACTGAATAATAGACATAACTTTGAGTAATATTTCGGCCACCTTTATTCTAATAGTTCCTTGTGGTTTTAGAATTTTTCCAGTCTTTTACACATTATCTCGTTCATCGAAGCGACATTTTTGGCACTGAATAATTTCTAGGATCTCTAGAGTATGCAAAAACTAAAAATTCATAAAAAATTAGAGGGATTAACGAAGTGTCCGAAATTGCAAGCTGTCCGAAATTTGGTACAAGTTACCCTACAGTCAAGTTCCTTAAATATGAAATTTTGGGGGGTATAATAGACGACATTTTTCACTGCTCGAATGTGAACAATATTTTCAAAAACGTAACGGAATTCGTATGGAATACGCATACCCTAAATTAATAAAAATAGGTTTAAAGAATAAAATTTATTGAGGAAGCTAATGTAGAACAATAATATTGAAGAAATACTATTCCACGCAAAAGTTATTCACATTTTAGAAGTAAAGTTGGCCATTCGCAAGTTGTTCGTTTCTTATGGTGTCTACACACAATAATTTTTTTTTGTAAACATGTTTTCACAATTTCATATGAGAGAGAGCGAGGTGACTAGATCTCGATTTCATTCACTCTCATTAAAATGTCAAAAACATGTTTACAAAACAAAAATTATTGTGCATCGGGCATAATAAAGAATTTGAATGTTTCATGTTTGCATGAAACTATGCCGAAATTTGGTACATTTGCCATTTTCAGGATACCAAGATTAAAATATAAAAATATATTCAGCTTAAAAATGTATTTGAAGTTGAATTTTTCTTAAAGGCCTCTACACATTGAAAATCAATTTTCATCAAAAATTGCTTTCTTGAAAGAAATATTAATCTGAAATTCTGTAGGTTAGAAATGTGAAAATTCTGTCAAAAATACAATTTTTGACGAAAATTGTTTCCAATGTGTAGATGCCCTAAATAGAGAGATTTATGTCCATATTGAAGCAAATTCCCTATTCTCATGTAGGAAAAACTCTTCAATATTGACATAAATTTCTTTAGTACGTAGAAGCCATAAGTGTCCGACTTTCCAAATTTTAACAATTAATAAAAATCTGTAAATTTAAAATTCAAATTCTCATTATTTGATGGCGAATTTGAATAGAATAAATTCCAGTGATTGTATTGAATGAGAAGATTGTAAAGTATCTCCAGCTAAAATTTTAATATAAACATTTACCACTCACCATCGACACTTCCCACAGAATCCACAGTCATGAAATTTTCCAGATCGAGCTCATCATCGCTGTTCTCAGCGCGACATTTAGCAGCATCCAGTCGTGCTTTGAGCTTAATGTGATCCAGAGAACATCGATGGGTCTCATAGAGCATTGGAGACTTGAAGCTGAGTTTGCAGGTGCCACAATACGGTAACAAAAAACGCCTCATCGATTTATGTCCCTCTGAATTCTGATGGACAGTCTTCTCCTGCCTATAACTCAATCGACAGAGGAGACAGTAATGTGGACGCGTATTTATCTCATCCTCCGTCAAATTCATCTCCAATTCACGTTGTTCATTTCTCTGTGTCACTCTCATGGACGTGAGTTTTTCCTTTAGATCACGCGACAGACGAAACATTGTGGCTCTATGGGCTCCTCCATACAAATGACGACTGTAAGCCTAATACAGCATTGGATCATATTGGTAAGATGGGCTTGGACTCAGGGAAGTTTTATTCAATTTAAAAAACAAAAATAGTCATGGTATTTTTCCCCTTACCTTAAATGTAAGAAATTTTGAGCTACAGTGTATACAAGTGAGTTTTATGAAGGATTTCCCTGTGAAACGACTTTTTGGCAATTTTTCATCATCACTAGTCGTTTTCTTTGGTTCATCCTCCTTTGCCTCACTCACTGTAGTCTCCTCCTGCTCAATCTCATCTGTGTCCCATTTGTCCTTTTCACCACCTGTTTCTGTTTTCACCTTTGACGACGAAACAGCCTCCGAGGAATTATCTCCCTTGGTAGACTTTTTCTCTTCCTCATCCTCATTCGATGGCTCACTTTTAATCTTTTTCTCCTCATTCTCCTTCTTATTGGTAGAATCTGAGCCACGTGCTGCTGGACGCTTTCTCGCGGAGCTGTTTTAGGAATGCAACATGTTTTTGTTTCTTCAATCATTTTGTTTTTTTTTTTACCTTACAACAAGAAAAATCTTGCCATTCTTTTTTGTTTTAGACTTTTTCCTCCCATAATAACATTTCCCTCTGTTTCATCCGCTTTTTTTAATTTTTAGTTCTTCTCCCCATCATTTCGTGGAGAGAGAATTATTATTTTTTCAATGTTGAACAGTTGAAAATACAAAATATATCTTCAGGAAGAAATTGCATTTCAATTGAGAGATCTAGGCTTATCATAGTCTAGATAACAACCACACACATTTGCTCCCTCAATATTTGAAAAATACATGAGAAAAAAAATCTCCCTTTTCCCCATTATGGGGATCATTTTGGGAGATTTTTCATGCGTTTTTTCTTACATGATTTTTTTATTTTTAGCAAGGAATTTTCATTTTAATAAATTATTCTCTGTTTCACAGTTCTAAAGAAATTGGTGTTAAAGATTTTATTTTTTGGATTTTTGCCTGGCTGTGGGGGGGATTTTTTGTTTGTTCTTAAAAAATTGTTTACACTATACCTCCTGATTCTGGCCAATTTCTGCTGAAGTATCTCTCTTGATCTGACCTTCATGCGTATGTCAATGCGCTTGCGAGCAATGGCGCCTCCTCCGCGTGACCTGAGGAGACCTCCACCGCGGTTGGATGGTGGCGGGCGGCCACGAAAGCCACCCACTCGGCCACTACGTGATGGCGGTGGCCCCATTGGACCATCATTGCGATGCCGATGAGAACTGCCGCCCAGATTGTCATTGCGTCCGCTGCGGAACGATGAGCCACGTGACGGTGGTGGTGATGCACGTCCATGACGACCAAGACGACTCCCGCTGGCTCCACGATAGTGATTGGATTTATCATAAGATCCACCACTACCGCTGTATCCGCGATCAGCTGAACTGCCGTATGAGTCATGGCTGCGTCTCGGTGGTGGCATACCCTAGATTTTGGGATGAGAGATTTTCTCTTGCATCTTTTTTTTCGTCTTTACAAGCCTCAATTTCGTCCCCCACAATTTTATTCATTTCTGAATGTCTCCACCTGACCACTCCTCTCTCACCGGCAATAACACCAGAGTGATGTGGAAGAATTATTACAGAAAAGGGATGTGTATTCACATTGCTCTTTCTCTCTCTCTCTCTCGCTCCATTAAAACTCAAAAGAACTAAATATTAGTCACCAAAAATTTTCATCCATTTCCATTAGACCTGCATTCTCTTTCCTGAGCCCTTTCTTAAGCTCATACTGAGTTCCTCATTTTTTTCCTCATTGCAATTTAAGAGGAAAAATCTGAGCATGTTGCATTGTCTCAATATTTTTTTGATTAATTTTAGTTTTTTTCATATTTTGCTTCTATCAGCTCCAAAACGCCATCAATATCACATCTTTCTTTAGGGTCTACTCGTGATTTACGGGGAGAGGGAGAAATGAAAAGGTGATTTTTATTAATTAGGGGGACTTTGATCTATAAATTATTGATTCTAAATACTCCTGCCTAAATCCTAGGTAGGGGAAAGTGCCCATGCTTGATACGATCAAAACCTAATAATAGGGTAAGTGTATCAAATTCCGGCCAGCTTGCAATTTCGGCCACATTTTTTGTTCCTCGAATTTCCATGAATTTTTAGTTTTTACATACTCTAGAGATTATACAATGCAAAAGTATAACAAAAAATGTAGCTTCGACAAACGAGATGATTTGAAAAAGGTATTGGAAGAATTTCTGAAGGGCAAGGAAAAGGAACTATGAGAATGAAGGTTGCCGAAATAGGGCAACAAAGTTTATGTCTATATTTTCATTTATCTTAAAATGTATTAAGAATGATTTTAGAGAAAATGAAGACGATAAACTGTCTACAAGGTTCTAAGCAACACTCCTTAAGTAGAAGGAATAAAAAAATCAATTTCTATTAAAGATATTAACATTTCAAACTTGAGACTTTGGCGCTTGCATGCAACTATGCCGAAATTTGGCACACTTACCCTAACTATTTTCTTTCTATGTTAATCAATAATTAGAGTAAGTGTGCCAAATTTCGGCATAGTTGCATATAAACACTGTAGTCCTAAGTTTGAAATGCAATATTTTTAATTCATATTGATATTTTTTGTTACTTCCTTTTCGGGAGGGTTGTGTGGAACCATGAAGACTAGTTTATCATCTTTGTTTTTTTTTTAAATCACTTCCTAAAATATTGAAAAATTAATAAAAATATGGACATTGCTTTGGGTAGTATTTCGGCCACTTTGTGTGAAATACCGGCCACCTTGTTTGTGACCACCTTTTGTGAAGCAATGGATAGAAAATTTCAAAAGGTCGTACGGAACGAGTTTAATATTTAGTTTAATACGTTTATAAGACCCACAAGCCCTGAGATCTTTCGTGTAATTTGTCCTGAAGACCTAAAGAGTAGCATCTCAAATTTATGCGCAGATTCCCGTAGCAATTTGCCCTTCCTGAACTCTTCCAAAACCTTTTTCACATAATCTTTTTCATAGAAGCGATGGTTTTTTTTCTCTGGACATTGTAGAACTCAGAAATTGAAAAAAAAAAACATAAAATGAATAAGAAATTTAGGAAAGCGAAAGATATTGCCGGAATAGGCAACACTACCTCACTGGAGAGACGCTCACAAAGAATATACTGTTTTACGCGAAATACAGGATCCAGCTGGGAAATTTCACCCGAAATTTAAAGCTTGATTCACTATTAACATAAACAGAAACAATCTTTAATAAAAACTAATCAATTTTCATGAAAAACATCGAAGGCAAACCTTTTGCCCTTCACCATAAATCACAAGACTGCTAGAAACACAATCGATCTGTCACATTTTTTGTAAGACCCTTTTCCACACTGATTTTTTTTACAACGCAATTTAAATTCAAAATATACCTAAAATTTAACAGTCTTTATGTTAATACATTCTAAAATGAATATTTAAAAGCAAAATGAATTCATTGACTATTCGAAGATTACATACATAATTTTACTTGGTCGACATTACACTCAAAGTAGCCGAAATTAGAAGCTGGCCGAAATTTGGTACATTTCCCTATGACTCATAGCAATATATTTTAATAGCTGGTCCTAAGCCTCACATTTCCTAAATAAAAATTAGGATCCTAGTTCTTTTTTCCTAGTTTCAGGAAGCAAAATTCAAAAATGGGTCCAAAACTGTAATTTCAATACATGATATTTCATAAGTATTTCTTAATTAATGTCGCTGTTCAGGAAAACTATTATCCTAGGCACATCTATACCTACACGGTGAAATTATCCCTTTTGTTGATCAAATCAAAAACTTTGGTATTATTTTCAACTCTACACTCTCATGGTCTGATTATGCCACATCTATTTGCAGTAAGGTCAACTATTCTCTTTACACTCCTTTAGACGCTTCCGGGACATCACGGCCTATGACACTCGCTTGATCCTCTGCTCGAGCGCTTCTTTTTCTTGTGATTTATATATATGCATTATTATTATTATTATTATGCCCATCCCACAATAACTTTTGTTTGTAAACATATTTTCAAAATTTTCTGTGAGAGTGAGCAAGATAACTAGATCTAAATTTCATTCACTCTCACTGAAATGTCAAAAACATGTTTACAAAACAAAAGTTATTGTACGCTGAGCATTGTTACATAGAGGGTTCATCAGTACTAATATTTATGTAAAAATATTTCTACTTGGGGACACTGTTTTTGTGGGAGGGGACAAATTCATAAATTCTACCTGTATCCATCCTATATTTTAAGAAGGGCCCATGAATGATAATTTAAATGTGGGAACTCTATCATTAGAAGTGATTCTTTCATAATCACCCTTATTGTAATCCTCCAATTTTATCGACAATTGACATAGCCTTCAACCCTGTTGGCTGAATTTTAAGGTTGCAGAGTGACATTTTCATGGACTCAAAGGGAAAAAATTGTTTTAGCTAGTGCCCTAATGTCATAAAAACACGGCTTCAAAAAATTAAATAAAAGTGATTTTAAAACTAGTAACTAGTCGTACAAACGATTTAAGCAGATAGATTAGAGTTCCGTCTAAATATTGATGTGCAATTTTTTGTATCCGGTGAAATTTTTGCAGTAAAAATAGGCCTTTGAATTGTCGAATCAATCATTATACAGGAAGGCCCCGGTCCCAACTTGTATAAAAATCGCAACTGAATTTCCATTTTCTTCTTGAGGAAAATCTAAGGATTTCCAGAAACTATTTGAGGTGGGATTATGAACCCAATAAGTGAGACATTTTTTTGCCATAGTGGAAGAATCGCTTCGGTTTGTGTGTTAATCAGAAAAAAATCACAAACCTTGGACATCATTTTACAGTATCAAGCATGGGCGCTTTCCCCTACAATATTTTCTTGTTTTTTTTTTTGCAATAATGTACCAGGGTGTTTAAGACAGGAGTGCAAAGATCAAGAGGTTACTTCGGGAATGCACAAGAAATCACTGAAAAATAAGGGTTGTTTTTTTTCTCTGTTCGGATTATTTTTAAAATCCAAAAAAAAGATATTTATAGAATTATTCAATACCCATCAAAGGCTGTTTCTCTTTATAGAAATTGTTTTTTTTTAAGTGCCCGTAAAGCCATAAATTATACGGAAAAATACCTGATGGTCATTTCGCATGCGCTTCCTGTCCGGCGACCGAAAGTCTCGGCTGGAATGTCGCTTGAAGGGACCCCCACTAGAGTGGTCGCGATTGCCGTAGGAGCGGTTGTCAGAACTATGATAGCGAGATCCATGGGATGATGAGCTATACGAATTGTCATAGTTATAGCGCCCCCCGCTACCATTGTACCCACTGCTCCCGGAACCTCCACGACTCGAGCCACCACGGCTCCCTGAGCCACCTCCACCACCGCGATACGATGAACTATTCGAGTGGCCACCTCGAGAGAAGCCACCGCGTGAAAATCCGCGTCCACCGCGCATTTTTCAAGCTGAAAAACAAAAAAAATAGTTTTCTAAAAATGTCCAAAGGTGGTTCGCGTGACACGAGCCGCCATTACTACCCACGCAGATTTCAAAGGCAATTTTAGCAAATATCTAGAGAAGTTCCCAATTGAACTTTAATATAAAATAACTCACCAAGATGTTGTCTCACAATTTCACGTAAAATTAGTGTAAAATTTACAGAAATAGCACTATTTTCAATCAATTAACTTGGCGTCCATTTACAGATACCACACAAGTCACCGACAAAGCCTGCTCACTCTGTTTCTCTGTTCAACACACAGAGGCGCTGGTGACTACGTTTTAATCGATTTTTCATCGATTGCACGCCATGAATTTTCAAAAAAAAACTGTTGGGATCGCTTTAGGGGACATTCACAACGCAAACATTGACATTTCTGGGGCAAATCCCAAGGAATTCCAGAGGAAATAACCTACAGAAATTTCTCTAGAAATTCCCTAAGAAACTAACGAATTTTCCAAGACTGAAAATTCATTAAGAATTGCTTATGATTTCCTTGAAAAATGTCCACAGCTCTATAGGATAATTTCTTAAGATATTCCCAATATGGGAAGTGTACAAGAATCAATCCTGGGACGCTTTTTTTTTAATAGGATTTTGAAGAAAATACAAAGTTTAATTCTTTTGGCAAAATCACTTTATTTGAGAAAAAATTCTTAAATACAGTATCAATCAACACAACGAAGAGAATTTATTTTCAATATTAGATGAATCTCGACGATGATTTAGTATTTTGTATAACATTATGAAGCAAATTGATTTATTTTTTTTTGTATAGTCATCATAAGAAATTTTGTCGTGAAGCTTTATTATTTATAATTTTTTTTTCTTTGAAGAGTGATGCCAATAATTTCTAATAATCTTTCATTTTTTTTATTCAACAACCAGAGGTAAAGACTTTAAATTTTTTGTTTTAAATTTATAAAAAATGGTACATTCATAGAATATTATTTTTGTTTTCCTTTTAAATCTTGCAATTGTTTATAGGCCTACCTAAAACAAAATTATCAATGTTTGAATTTTTCTTTTTAAATAGTTAAACCTCCCCTATACTATCAGTATTTTCGTCAAAACTTATATAAAGAATCGTACGGAATTTTCTCTCATTTCCCTTTTTTTCATATCATCTCATTTCCATTTTTTTTTCTTTAAATATAACATCACAGAATTTTTATTATCTATTGAAAAGAAAAAAAAAATTGAAAAATATCTAAGGACATTAATTTTTGTTGCTTAAAAATAAGATTGAATGCCAATTTCAACATAAAAAAAATTTCTATATAGGAAAGTAGTAATGAATGATTTTCCCTCTCCACTAAATTTGCTCATTTGTTTTCCTATTTTTAAATAAATAAATAATTATACTTGCGTTCGTTAAATTAATTGATAAAAATTAACTCACAAAGATACAAAATGCAATGCCAAAGTTCAAGACTGTCTCTTATACTCTTGTTATCCAATCTACTTTTCTTGCACGGCAACCAAACACTAAATTCTTTATCTTTTTGTTAACATTTTTACTGTCTTGTGCTGATTTTTCTGTCTTTTTCATCAACCTTACATTTATACCTTTTTTTCTCCATACGAAGAAACAAAAAATATCAAGAAGGTAACAAAATACATTAAGATGGTTCCAGGAGTCTTGATAGTTCTTTTTTTTTTGTAAATAAAAAAAAATCATTCTTTGTTACGAGATCTTGTGAGTTTGATTTAAATTGTCTAGTTTTTTTTATTTCTTCTTGTTGTATAATTGTTTCATCTAATCAACTAAGTTTCTCTAAATGTTACTTCATTCACTATAAATTAGTTAAGTTATTTCATTTTCATAGTATTTTGTTGATCCTTGCTCGAGATCGATACCATTTAAGAAAGAATAATCTTTTCTATTCTTCGTTTCACTCTTGTTTTGTTTTGTTTGTTTTGGATGGAGACTTTTTTTCTCTTGTATTGAGATCCCTAAGGAAGGATCATAGTGATTGAAAACATTCGCCTAAAACTTAGAAGTATATTTCAATTGAAAAGTGGGCTATAGTGTCTAGAGAGCATCTGCATCACGTCATATTGACCCCAAGGGCTCGGCTCGAGTACTCATAAACCACGTAACTGATTGAAACAGCCGGCAAGACTTTGATAAAGTTTGGCGTTATTCCACGATAGAGTCCAAGGACACCCTCTGATTTCAGAATATGCCTAAACAGACCCACCATGCTCGTCTGCTGTTGCTCACTCAATGTCTGGCCTGACTTTCCAGCTGCGATCACTGAAAGAATTCACATAAAAAAAATTAATTTAAATTTCTTCCCATAAACTGATTTCATTTTAATGCTCGAACTCAAAAACTTTTTTTTAAAATTTTTTTTTATCTTATTGGTCATACTGCAAGAGATATCAACTTTTGGTCTTCGGTGACCCCCCACAATAAAAATTATTACGATTATTATACACAGAAAAAAAATATTTTGTAAAAATGTTCGTAAATGTTTGTGAATTCCTATGGGGGAGTTACGAAATGCTCGTGAATCGTATAACCCACAAACAAGTTCGTAAAAGTTTGTACTTTTTTCACAAACATTGTTCGTAACATGATCACTTGACGAGCATTTTTTATACTTTTACAAACATTTGTTCCTAAATGTTCGTATAATGGTCGACAGCAAAACAAACATTTACGAACAAATGACAAAATTTTACGAACATTTTTTTGTGTATTTACGAACATTTACGAACAAATGTTTGTAAAAGTACAAAAAATGCTCGTCAAGTGATCATGTTAGGAACAATGTTTGTGAAAAAAGTTCAAACTTTTACGAACTTGTTTGTGGGTTATACGATTCACAAGCATTTCGTAACTCCCCCATAGGAATTCACAAGCATTTGCGAACATTTTTACAAAATATTTTTTTCTGTGTAGTTGAAATTTGAACTTTTTGCTACGATAATCGGTTGCACTATTGAGGCGACAATCGTAAAAATATTCAAGCAGTAAGTTGAATGAAGTTTCCACCATCATTATTTTAATAAATTATTATTTATAGCACGTAGGTCATTATGAAGAGTTTACACTAACTTCGGACGACTGAAGCTTCGGACAACTCAATTTTTTTCTATGTGCTTAATGGATTTGACCCATGGTTCTTTTTGGAAATTCGAGGCATTGGCCTCGAAAATAAAATAATATTTAAAATAAAAAAAATAATATTTATTATAATGGCTAAAATTAATTAAAAAAATATTGTAAAAAACGAGTCGTCCCGAAGGTAGCGCGTTTTCCCCTATAGTCATTATTATTCGAAATTTTAATTTTAATAGTAAATTTAAGTTTTTAACTTAATTTTCAATTGGGTAAATGTTCTAATTCAAAACCATTTCCAAACGCTTTAAATTTGACAGAAGATTCAACCATTAAGTTCAATTCTTTTTTTGAAGACAATTCCATAAATGTGCTCCTTGACTCTTCTAGAATGTTACTGTTTAGTGAAAATTCTTTAGATGTAATTTGAAAACTTCTTAAATACAAGAAAAATACGCGAGTATAAAATGCTTCTATTGGAAACAAATTAATCCAAATGGAGACAAGGGAAAGTTTCTAATTGGAGACAAAGAGTGTAAGTGAAATCGCGACGAAAGGCTTTCAAAACCTTGTTAAGTTGCTTTTGAGTGCAGGATTTGTTCTTATTCGTGGTCTTTTCTCCTTTCCCATCTAAAACAATAGGATAGTCTCTCCAAAAAAAATCATATTTCCAGGGTTTCCTATTGAAGCATTTGAAAACACTTCAGAAAAAAAACCCTTTTTGTTCACGAAAAAGATAATTATTTCATTTGAAAACTTCACGTACCGTTAACAAAAAATATCAGTACTTAATTTAACTAAAATTAGCCAGAAATGTGACATTAAATGTTGAACAAAACGAATAAACAGTGACCTCATTGTGTTTTTCATTGGAAAACATGCTTGATCGATGAAAAATTCGATGGTGAAAGGTACACTTATAATTTTTATAAAAAATAACAAATTAAAATTTGTGAATATGACTGGATTTCCGCTTTATTTAGAGTAAAATTAATTAAATAATGAAAGTGTGGTATAGAAAATATATAAATATAATAATTTAGTACTGTATTTATCGTGAAAACAATGACATTTCCATTTAGAGTAGCGAAAAATTTCCATTTGGAGCAGGTTATGAATTAGCTTAATTTACCCTAGTAAATTTTAATTTTAATACAATTCAACTTGAAAATTTCACCTTGTTTTTACTTTGCCAGTGCTCATTTCGTCTTTACAAACCTATGACCTGAAAATTCGAAATTTAGAGGTTTTCGAAGTTAAAGTTTAACAACTTTAGAGGGCCTATTTTTCAACTGATTTGGTTATTTGGATTTTTTTTGGAAAAGCCTTAAAATTTTCAATGTAGGGGAGACTGGGGCACATGTAACCATTTTCGATAGATGCGAATTTGAGGTAATTTTCCAAGGACACCGTGATTTTTTGGAAAATCTTTCTTAGCTCATGTTTTACCCTTGGATATAGGCAATACATCGAAGGTACTGCGGATGCTGGAAAACAATTGAGTTTTCCATAAAAATAAAATTTGTGTCACTGTGCATTTTTCTCTTTTCACAAAATACCTGGGGTAGAAGTAACCACTTTCTGGGGAGGATGTAAACACCTTTTTTCCCACCCTTGAAATTAACTTTGCACCACTTTCGATTATTTTAATTACTTAAGAGATATATAAAGACTGTATATTATCCAAAAAATCACTACACTTTTTACAAAGAATAATTAAAATAGCAAAAAAACTAAAAGCATGCATATCAAAGACATTTTTCAATGGATTTTCCCCATATTTTGACATCATGTGACTTTTTATTGAACACAGCACCACCAATTTTTTTCGTAGTCAATGAATTATAGATATTTCGCATGAAGGTCAATTTCCCGCTCTTTTACCTACTCATTTTGTGAAATTGAAATTGCCTGTTTACATCTACCCCAAATGCTGTTTTCTGACCAATTATTAATTCTCTTGAAATAATGAGAATCTCAATTTCTCTAGTAAATGCATTAATATAATCCTAAAAGATGTAGGAAAGAACTGATATTGCTACATTTCGATTATTCTACACAGTTTTTAATTTCCAGGTGGAAATCCAAATGACCAAAATAATTGAAATATCAACATTTTCAGGAAAAATGATTTTTATTTTTAAAGTATTAGGATCATATTGACCAATTCATCTGTGGACATACATCCCCATGGTATCTATGAATGCTTATGGGTTTTATCCTCTGGAGTCTTAAAATTATTGAAAAAAATCACAGTGTTTACAACTACCCCAGATTACTACTGCCCCAGTTCCCCCTAAAATACCTGTAATTGATTTTACTGTTCCGAATATTGCTTTTTATTTGTTCGAAAGTTTATTTAAATTATCTCTTGAGTTCGAGCATTCGGCAAAGCAGTGATGCTTTGTCCTTTCTTTTTTACAGAAAAAATGAAAGGAACTTTTTGAATTTGTTTTCAAATTTATACTGAAATTAAGATAAAAAATTCTTACCTTGTGCTTGCAATCTGGTTCTCACAAGGGCCAGAGGGTATGAACAAACTTGACCAAGTGTACTTGAAGCACTTCCACATGCCAAAAGTAGCAAGAGTCCAGGTTGCTTGTTCTCTTGCGTACTGAGATATTTCTTTTTAAGTGTTTCATATACTGCTAAATCAATTCCAGCATATGGAATAATACCCAGCATATTTGGAATGTAACCACGATAGAAGCTTCTGATGCCCTCTGTTACATAAATTTTCTTTGCTGCATCCAAAATTCCCGAATACTGGCCAGTTTTGCGCAATGCAAGACGTGTTTTAAGCACCTCCAATGGATATATCGCAGTCTGACTTACACCACCAGCACACGCTCCTGCCACAAATCTCTCATAGATGCTCATCTGTCTCTTCTCATTTCCCCGAATTAGTCGCTTGACCTTTTCATATGCTGCAAACTTTATTGCGCTTTCTGGAGCAATCTTAAGGACATTTATCCCATTGCCACGCCAAAGACTTCCCACACCACCTTCCTTGAGCATGTATTTGAGACATTCTGAGATTCTTTGCTTTGACGATTGCACCTGTAAAGAGGCAAATAAGAGATCAAGAGAACGAATCAGAAAATGCCACGAAATACCATTAGATAAGAGGATTTTTAATCAAATGACTAGAAAGCTCGTGTTAACAATGTCAACATTGCATGAAATTTTAAGAATTTCTCTCCATATTTCTCTTTACAGTAATTATAATATTTTTGATTTATCATGTTCTTCTTTGCGTCAGAAGCCTGGTCACAAGTTAATGTGACCATGTCATGGGACATTTTACAAGATTCTCCCCTTGTTTTGTTTTGTTTTTTATAAATTTTTTTTATAATAATATTTTGCACATTTATTATCTTTTATGCAAATCTTGCAAATCTCTAAATAAAATATGCCAAATATGCACTTCTAAATACATTGTAAGGTGTTCTTATTGGGCTACTTTTCAAGGTGATTAAATATAAATACTCTTTATTTGAATTTGTCTTAATTCTTTAAGGATGACAAATATTCTTTTCAGCAATTTCATAAAAATAATAATAAATGAAAATCTTCATTTTATATCTGCCGACAGCTCCATAATCACTCATCAGAAAAATAGAGAAAATCTCACAAAAGCTAGAATGACTTGTTATTTATTAAAGATACTTGCAAGTTGCCTCGTTCAATATAAACAGTCCAATGCATATTAAATAGGGTAAGTGTGCCAAATTCCGGCCAGCTTGCAATTCCGGCCACCTTTTTTGTTCCCCGAATTTCCATGAACTTTTACATTTTACATCCTCTAGAGATTATACAATGCAAAAGAATAACAAAAAAATATAGCTTCGACAAACGAGATGATCTGAAAAACGTATTGGAAGAATTCCCGAAGGGTAAGGAACTATGTGAATAAAGGTGGCCGAAATAGGGCACCAAAGCAATGACTACATTTTTATTCATTTTAAAATGTATTAAGACTGTTTTTAAAGTAAATAAAGACGATAAACTTTCTACAAGGTTCTAAGCAACACTCCTTAAGTAGAAGGAATGAAAAAAATCAATTTCTATTAAAGATATTATACATTTCAAACTTGAGACTTTGGCGCTTGCATGCAACTATGCCGAAATTTGGCACACTTACCCTACCAAGAAATATACAGTGATTATTGGATGAAAATATTGTCTTGTTTATGATTTAAAATCAAAGTATAAATGGTAGAATTCCTGAATATTTTAACAGAACCACAGAAATATTCTATTAAAGATTATAAATTAAAAAAAGTATCTTAAAAATCATAAATTCATGAGCTTTCAAATTAAGAATAAACGATATCTTCAAAGAAAATTTCCTTAAAGAAAATTGGTTGATTAGTTAACATCCTTTACTTTTTTCAGATAATAATTTTTGAAATAATAGCATACGAAATAGAAAAAAAAACATTATTCTTTGCCTTGATAGACAGGCAATAAAAATGTGTCTTTTCAATTGCTAGGGGAAACCAGGGCACATTTAGTTAGGGATACAAATAGCCAGTGGGTTTTTCTAGTTTGCCTAAATTGATCAAAATATTATTTATTTAAAGTCGGAATACATCCCTATAATACTCACTCAGAAAAAAAATGAGTCTAAACCTGTTATAGGAGAAGGCTTTTCAGGCTTCGCACATATTTTGACTTCGAACACTTCATATTTTTCCCATATTCCTTTAATGAATTTGAACTAATAAAAATATACAGTGGGACCTGGATTAAGTCACCTAATTTTTATCCAGGGCCTGATGACTCTAGCTGTTGAGTCTATCCGGGTCCGGGGGTTGACTATCGAGAACCCACTGTATCTTAATAAACAGCTTTACTTAAGGCACACATTTCCTGAAAAAAATTAGGTCACATTCATGAAAGCAACATGGGAAAAATATGTAATGTTCGAAGCCAGAGTAGCCTGAAATCCTTCCCCTACTACTATATTTAGAATCATTTTTATAAAATTGTTTTTAAAACAAAGTTGAAATTTTGATGTTACGGTTTTTCATCAGATAGGGTATAGGCTCATAATTTTGGACAGTCTGCTTATAAGCATAGATCTTCCAAGTTTGAAGTGCGATATTTTCAATACTAATTGATTTTTTTTGCTACTCTCTTTTCAGAAGGGTTGTCTAGAAACTTGGCAAATTATTTATCGTCTTTTTTACTAAAATTAGTTTTATTACGTTTAAAAATGAATTGATATGTAGAGGTGAATTTGATTCTTATTTTGGACAACTTGGTTGTATATTTGGACAGCTAATTCGCCTCAACAGGATGCTCATTGTTCTCCATTTCAAAAGCCTATTTTACCAAGTCCTCTTCCTGTTTATGTAAGGGAACCGTAGAATGTCACAAGAAGCCCGGAAACTTCCCATATCATTCATTAAATCGGTAATCCAAGTACGCTCGGATTTGTGCATTCCCTGGCCTTTCCGGAAGCTTTTCAAGGATTTTCTCAGTACATCTTGTTCGTAGAGATCATGATCCTTTGCTTCTCCAGGCATTTATACAATCTAGTCATCACAAAAGTCAAAAATTTACAAAATTTCGAGAGAAAAACACCTGTCGAAACTAAGGAGTATCACCTCACTGGTGAACCTCTTTGAAAATTTCCCATTTTTCACGCGAAAAATCTAATTCACAAGGTAAATCTCACTTCAGGTCAAATGTACAAATCATCAGTAACGTGAATCAACACAATATTCAATAATATCACTCAAAAACAGCGAACAAACTTTGTTAGTACTTCACCAAAACTAAATAAGACTGAAGTAAACACTAAGTTCTGTCATATTTCTCGTAAGCAATTGCTCACACGGAATTTTCAACAAAGCAATTTTAACTCAAATCATATTCAAAATTTAACGTATTTAGTGTTAAAACCTTCCAAAAAGAACAAATATTTAGATAGAATTCATTATTCATCAAATATTGGATTAAAAATCCATAATTTCAATCAATTTATTTTTAGTGTCCAATTTTACCCTCAAAGTGTCCAAATTTAGAATCTGTCCAAAATTATGAGCCTATTTTCCCTATTTGGAGTTCTGAGTTTCTAGCTCAGATATCATAGTTCGACCTTGTTCCTGGTTTAATAAAGTGAATTATCACAACATTTGTACTGCAAAAGAAAAACCTTAATTTGCTTTCTAAATCTACCCCGGTCTCCTTAAATATTTTTCTTTTTTAGAATCCCGTGAGCAAAAGATAATTTCCTTACCTGTAGAAAAACTTTTAATCTGTCAAGTGGTGCTGTGCATGTTCTCGAAACTGCTCCTGCAATTCCACCAGCTGCCAAATGTCTCCACCACATCCCCGTTTGCATTTCACTCTGTGTAAAGTCATCTGGCACATTGAGATCCTCGCCAATGTCCAGATACTGTAAAAAGCACGATAAATAAATTAGCAAAATCCTAAATGGATTGTCTTTTGAATTTAAGAACAAAATGTGCCAATACAGCTTTCATTATCATGGTGCAAAATTAACAACTGTTCTCAACCAACAACGCTTATGATTCACAAAAGAAGATGGATTTTTATGTCTGGCTGGTGCTTTAATTTCCAATTTAGCTTTTTTACATTCAATTAGAACTATTGCTAGGAGGAAGAATATCATGATGTATTCATGTGATTCTGGGACAGTCATATACTATTTCATCAGATGAACTCTGGACCCATTTTAAAATATTATCATTCATACAAAAGATAATACGCATTCTCACTCAGCCGGTCATATGCTAATCAGTTAATCGAGAGATTGGTATGAAACTACTGTGACGACATAGGAAAATACTACTCATACTACTATAGGATGAAATTTACGCGTTGAGACACACTTGTACTACTGGATTTTGCCTCATCGTCGTAGTTCATCATCTGCCCTCATCTGGTGAAAAGCTGATTGCGTCTATGAAAATTATTTGACGTCATGCGCCACAGATCATTTACTTTACACTTATTTGATTAAATGAAAACGTTTATGCCCAGCGCACAATAATTTTTGTTTGCAAACATGTTTTTAAAATTTTCTATAGGAGTGAGCGCGATGACTAGATTTAGGTTTCATTCACTCTTATGGAAAAATCAAAAACATGTTTACAAAACAAAATTTATTGTGCGCTGGGCATTATCTTTCCAGACAATTTAATCCTACTATCAAAACATTAAATTTGTTTATTTGTTTATTAACATTAAATACTCCAATTACTTTTCTTCTGAGGACATTTAGTTAAAAGTAAAAAAAATTAAAAAGGTAATATATTTCGATACTTTTAAGAATATTTTTCTTTGCAACCATCATAATAGTATTAGAGAATACCATGGGCGAATGGATCTATATAAAAATAAGCGCTTAATCTTATTAATTTAATTATGCAGTAATAAGAAATTTTATCTTTTGTTTAATGGTGCTATTCCAATGAAAAGAGTACATTTTTCTTCTGAACATTTTTTTTAGTACCCGTCTGTTCTCATGGGTTTCTGCATAATCGACTTTTCTTTGTAATGGTTCCCGTCACGATTATTTTTCCTAGGACTCGTCGTGTTTCAAAAAAAACCATCAAATAGTCGTGACAGGAACCAACACAAGAACAGTCGATTACGCAGAAGCACATGAAAACAGCCATGTACTAAAATATGTTCAGAAGAAATATTTCCTATTTTCATTTGTCATAGGAATAGTACCATAATGGTGCTGTTTTCTTAGCATTTAACTGTTTTCAAGTGCTTCTGCATTATCGACTTTTCTTTGTGTTGGTTTCTGTCTCGGCAGTTTTTCCCAGTCCTCCCGGTGTTCTAAAACCATCAAACAGTCATATAACGAACCAATATAAAGAAAAGTGAACTATATAGAAGCACTTTAGAACAGTAAAGTGCTAATAAATGGTGCTAATTCTAATTTAAAGTGAACATATCTTTTTTAGCACTTTACTGTACTCAAGTGCTTCTACATAATCGAAATTTCTTTGTATTGCCTCGCGTCAGGAATTTTTGTTGATTCTAGAACACGATGACGACTGGAGAAAATAGTTGAGATAGGAACCAACACAAAGAAATGTCGATCAAGCAGAAGCACCTGAGAACAGTAAAGTGCTAATAAATGGTGCTATTCTAATGAAAAGTGAACATGTTTTTTTTTAGCACTTTACTGTACTCAAGTGCTTCTACATAATCGTCATTGCTTTGTATTGCCTCATGTCACGGATTTTTGTTGATTGTAGAACACGATGAGGATTGGGGAAAATAGTTGAGACAGGCCAACACAAAGAAATGTCGATAATGCAGAGGCACTTTAGAACAGTAAGCTGCTAAAAAAATGTTCATTTTGTGCGTTGGGCATAAGTTAAGTTTTTCGAAATGCTAATATTTCGTATAACACTTTTTGCAAACTCAATTTCTTTCATTTACTTTTAACTTTTGAATCAAGAAAACCATTCTTTTCACTTTTAAAACCATGAGTAGGCGTAAAAGTTTCATTTCTTCATAAAACTTTTCATTATTTAGGGTTGAATACAGACGGAAAACAAATGAAACAAAATGATATAACGCATATACAGTAGAGTCTCGCTATAGGCCATCGCTCTATAGTCCACAATTTATCGACCGTTGATTTCAAAACACTGATTTTAAGTTAGGTTATGTTTTTTAGTATGCGACATGCATAATTATTTTAATATTTTTGGCAAACTTTATTAAGTAGTTGTGATAATTGTGATCCATAATGAAGAGAGCGAGGACAAGTACCACAATCGCAAAGAAAGTGGAAGCCGTCGAGCAATTTCAATACTAAAAATCGTTGATAATTTTAAAAAATTACATGGACTATAGTGCGACCCAAGTGTCAAATTTGAAACCAAATATGGACTATAGCGAGACTCTACTGTAATACTTTACAAAAATATGTTATACAACATTTTACAGGGAACTTTATTATCATATTTTTCACTTTATTAGAAATTTAGAATAAAAATCATTTCAAAAATTCTGTTTCAACTTAATTAAAATAACTCATTAAATCATTTAGCATTTATAAATTGGCATTTTCAAGAATTTTAATTTCTTCTAAGAGAAAAACCCCAAACAAGTTCAATGTTACTACATATACGTTATCTCATTTTATTCATAGACTGACGATGTTCCCCATGTAGTGTGAAAAGTTTGCCGAAAAGTACAGGCACGAGATTTTTTAAAAATAGGCTACCATTTTGCAGGGAGGTGTATTACAAAGAAGATAGAATGAGGAAGGAAAGAATTTGCAAGTTGTAATATTTATTCAGTCTTTTTTACCTTCATTCTTTTCTTCTTGATGAATTACATAATCTCTTTCCAATTCGTCACACTGACGATGCTTTATTTCCTACCAACTTGCAACTCCATCATGAAAATTGTTATCAAAAAATCGATTATACTCTATATGGCATTTTTTTTCTTTTTCTGTCTTATCACAGGTGTTTTTATTAGACACTGTTAAAGGCGGATATTAATTTCACGTGAAATGTGATGAAGAAATTTTAATTAAAACAGCAACAATCCACCAATTTCAGCAAAATTTTCTCTTGTGCAATCAAATTCAACAAATATTAAAAAAAAAACTAGGGAAAAATAGACCTTGATGATAATTTCCACATAAAAGTCTGAATCTATTTGATCCATACACCAATTTCTATCACTGATTAATAGTAATACACTATTTTGCTGATTGTATGACTCCTTGTATGAAGACGAAGAAAGGTTAAATAGCTCCTTTTTATGTAAGGCACAGAAAAAATATTTTCCAACACTATTTTCATCTGAAAACTTTTCGTCCTTATCGATTTTCTTTTTTTCCAATGGTTAAATGCACTTTTATTTCAACAGGGACATGGTCTCAATTCTCAATTCCTTTTTGAATTCTTATTCGCCTCTTTTTTTTTCTAACGTCACACCGGAAATGCCCTGCTGAATTTTCCTCAACGAGAGTCACATATAGACTGACAAAATACATAACACTCTCTCTCTGTGAATCGAATGTTCCTCCTCGGTAGGTAAAATACACGAGAGAGTTTAAAGGTCACGAAATAAAATTCTTGCGCATGCACCATTATAACCCGGTTCGAATTGTCTCGTCAATTTTCTTCTAGAATATTCTAGGTAGGTGTGTGCCTTCTTTTCATATAAACAGGATTTTTTTTTAATATACCTCACATATCCATATTCAAAGAAAACACATTTCTATAGCTTTCCAAAGAATAAATTGTTTAAAAAAAATCTTTCAATAAAATCTAAATTCACTTACAATGTGTCCACACAGACTTAGTATTAATTGCATTAAAGAGTAAAATTCTTCAAAATGTTCCATAACTTTTTCACTAGAAATTTAGTAAGGCATTCGAAAATTTAACGTTGAATTTTGAAATTAAACTCAAAATTTATTTATAGCGAATAATTTAAAACTGTGAATTTACTGTTTTCAAACAAAATTTGCCAAAATAATGCCCACTAACATTTGTACATATGTAATTATTACTTGAAGATATTCAGTTCAGAATTTAAAGAGAAAAGTGATTTTTTTTATGAAAAAGCTTTGGTCAGTTCTTTTAGCAAAATTGTCCATTAGCAGTAGGGGGAAGTGGGGCAATTTTGAAAGTGAGACACCTTTGAAATTGGGATTTTTTTTAAACCAATTTTTAAATAAAATTGAGCCATATCGTGATATAATTTATAGCTTCACAGATCGAGAAGCTAAATTACATTATATGGCTCAGTTTCACTTAGACATACGGGAAAAATCCTAATTTCAAAGTTGCCCCACTTCCCCCTATCACAGAACCAAATGACGATAGCCTGTTCTAAGTATTGCCCCTATTGCACATTTCCGGAAATATTATTGATTTTTGATTTATTTTTGTAACTTGTTATCAATCTACCATGACTAAATGTTTCGTAACAGTTGATTATCTTTTATTGTATTTTTTTATTATTGTTTTATTTTATATTTTAATTATTAGAAAATAAATTGCCTTTTAAATGTGATTAAAGTACACAAAAAATCACACTAAATCTAATTAGAGATTCTTTCTTATAATCTTCTTTTTCTTCACACTTTAAGTGCTGAAGCGTAAATAAAATTCACACTTCCTGGCCCCGTGATTGATCATTTACAACGTGACACATGCCGTGGTGGACTAACAATCTCCTGAGCGACACATGTCTCAACCACTTGAGACAATTTACCATATAATATTTCCATTTAGTTGCCCACTTCAGACATTATATCAGCAAAATATTGTAGAGAAATAGTCTGAAAATTTTATTTAGAAATTTGTACATCCTATTATAAGGATTCATTTCATAATAATAGAAATAGAGGTCAAATTCTTTAATTAGCACTCCCTTTGGTGTAAAAATACAAATTAGATTTACATCTCTGCAATTGTATGCTATATATGTGAATTTCTATAAGAAAAAGAAGCCTAAAAAGAAACTGGATATATCTAGATTAATTGTTGTCAATTAAATTAAATACATGTCATTTTGGTCACATGACTTGTTAGCGTGAGGCTAAAACATTGCAATTTGAGATTAGCATCTTTAATACACAAAAAGAAAATTATTGGACTTTATAAAATATAAATTGATCACGAGATTTTTGCAAATAAAATGTACAACAAATCTAATCATTATACGCCTTAATCGCCTTATCATTTTCTTCTCTTTCTGAAAGCTTAATAGAATTACAAAAAAAAAATTCCCCAACACTTAAAACGAAATTGCACTCTCTGATAAGACAACCATTATTACGATTCTTTGTATCAGATTAATTATTTTAATACATTCCTCGTATAAATGGTGTTTTAAAAGTTTATAAAAAGGGAGTTGGCAGAGTCCCATGATATGCTAAATATTCGAACTCGTGACTTGGATGCTATACCTTAAAAATGTATTTGCACATCATTTTATCGATTTTACCGGTTAAGAACCGATTTGAACTGATTTATAAATCACTCGAAAAATCACCCCAAAAATAGCTTAGGGATAACACAATGGATTTTCGGATAAAAATTCCTTATCAGTTCAAACCGACCTTACCTTTCCAAAGAGCCAAAAGAGCCCAAACTTCAACGTATTTAGTTACAAAATACGCTGTTTAAAACTTTTTAAACTTTAGAGCAGAATCACATTGAAAGTTAAATTCTCACCGTATTTCGTTAATTTACGCATTTTCAATGCAATTCTTACGCAAATTCTGAATTACCGTATTACCTTATCTCATACTCTGTGGCACTAGGTGAAAATAATCCAAGAAAATTGAAGAAATAAAACGAAAATGCGATAAACGGTGAGCAAAAAAAAACTGTAAGAGAAATTAATCGTATAGTTTTTTGCTCACCGTTTATCGCATTTTCGTTTTATTTCTTCAATTTTCTTGGATTATTTTCACCTAGTGCCACCGAGTATGAGATATATAATACGGTAATATGTAATACGGTAATCGAGAATTTGCGTAAGAATTGCAATGAAAATGCGTAAATTAACGAAATACGGTGAGGCTACGCCAGCATTTTATTGTCAATGTGATTCTGGCCTTAACCTTGGAAAATTATTCTAGAAATGATTCAACGGTATTTACGAAACTATAGGGGGATGTAGAGCTATTTTAAGCTGTGAGGCTACATTGATATATATTGATATACTTCTAAACTAAAAGAAGCAGGGCCTTACAATTACAGTAGAGTTCCTCACGAACGACGTTTGAATTCCGTAAAATTTGAGGTTATTAGCACCATTTTTCTCTTGTGTTTCTTCAATATTATCGTATTATATTAACTTGCGCAATAAATTCTATTTATTTCTCAATAAATTACATTGATATATTCTCTAAAGTTATTTTTCTTAATTTAGGGAAAGTGTATTTCACATCAATTCCGTTACGTTTTTGAAAATATTGTTCAAATTTGAGGAGTGAGAAATGTCATTTATACCCTCCAAATGTTCAAATTTAAGGAACTCCACTGTAATATTATTTAGATTAGATTATAAAAGGAGCTAATTTATTATTCAAATTGCAATGTTTCGTTAAAAATATCCATTTATTTAGACGCTTCAATCATTTGCACCGGGCGGGACTCGAACTCACATATGTTACAGTGAGCCGGGGATCATATCGCCCAAGAGCCGAACGCTCTTACCAATTGCACTACGGATTTCCCTCTCTCTGCATATTATGTTGCATTGAATGCCCATCCTATTCAAATCTTTATTAAGGCAGTGTCGGGTTAGAAGGTTGGCAACTCGCCATGCTCTCTAGCAGCTGCCACTCACAACACAATCTGTTCGCTTCCTGTTAATTTCGGTCATACAGTTTGAACAGTTTGTCGCCGTCCATTCCGCCTGATGAGCCTTGATCATATCTTCTAATACAATTGACTTCTGCATTTGTGAGGATAGTCGGACTACTGGTTCAGGTCCAACGAATCGACCCCTGCTCCCTAAACAATGCGATATGCTTCTTCGTTGTCTTCAATTCCTTGGTGTTCAGGTACCCAGTATAGATCAACATCGCATTCCTGCAAAGCCAATTCCAATACTTCCTGGCATTCCGCGATCAAAGCAGATCTCGATCTCCAACCCGATATTTAGAGAATCGCAGCTCTGCTGAGCGAAAAGCTTTGCACTTTCGTTCCCTCAATATCAGCCTCGAGCAGTCTTTGAGTGTCTAGCGTTATGGCGGCAACCTCTAATTTTGTCTATCTAAATTACATTATTGTAAAGCCTAATTTCTATTATAAATATGCAAAAAATCGTATAGCAATGTAGCCCCACCTCCCTCTATGGACAAAATATCCAACTATAGGTGATTTCTAAAGTCTAAAATATATCCAAATTAAAAAAAAAAATCGCACGATGTTTTCAAACAATCCCAAAAAAACATGCCGTTGAAGAGAATGGAAAAGAAGTGGGAAAAAATTAGAGGTATGTTAGTGATGTAAAAGCCGATCTATGGGAGTTCCTCGAAGGTCCCGTGTCTCTATCTTTAACCGTTTGGCCTTGGTGTTAACATACAGACGCACAGACAGACAAGCAGGTTGATGTCAAAAAAGTAGAAATTTTAGATGTCCAAAATTCTCAAAATACAGTGCCCGCTTTGTAATCCGGATGATTGGGAGACAAAATGACAGATGTCCGCTTCGTAATCCGGATGGATTTTTTGAATTTGTTCAACGTCTCGAAAATATAATACAAGGTTTTTTTTGTAGAAATAGAATAAAAGTTTTAAAGAAGCTAAAAAAGACATAATTAGAGAATTCTATGTTATTATACTTCATTTATTAAACAAAAACATCACAGGATTATTCATTTTCATTGCTGAACACACATGCATACATAACCTCAAAATTATTTTGAATGTAACCGTCGATAACTCATCCGGATTACGCTGATCCGGATTAGAGAGCGGGCACTGTACGACCGCTTAGGAGGTAAGGAGTTGAAGTATCTTAAAATCGACGGATTATAAATTCTGCTCTCTATGTGGAGTTCAAAGCAGTAAAAAAAATACCGATTATATGAGTTGTGTGGAAATTTTTCATATATGAATGGATGGAAAAACTCTTTATCAGTTAATAAGGTTAATAAACACTCCTCCAAAATAATTTATTATACATAGAGAGAGGCGACATTATGAAGGAGACACATTTTTAACCTCGTAAAAAAATCAACACTTTTCAGCTCCAAACAATGACTGTATTTTTAGGTGTCCGAGGCAAAATTATGTAGGTATTTTTTTTATTAAACTGCAGCCGAGTTCTCTGTACGATAAAATGTGTGACTGGACAGGTAAGTAATCTTTTTCAAAGTCAATTTAAGTATGAAAGTAAATTTTTGAGAGTTTGATTTTGAAATTGTGTGCCTTTTTTTTTGTATGCATCTTTTGCCAACCTTAGAGACTTTCTAAAAATTCATTGGCTACACAAAATCCAACATTAAGAGCGGGGAAAACCTCTCACAGCAGTTTGGTGAGGGAGATCGTGAAGTTGAAATGAAGAAACGTGGGCAAATGAATGAAATTCCATTCATTTACGTCACTCCTCGGAAGTATGATGAGTAATATAGCATTCACAGGAAAAAATCATACACACTTATTATACCCTGTCAAGATAAGGTGGAAATTCTAAAAAGTATATCAAGTCTCTGTCTTATATGGAATATGACATAATAAACATACCCTATCGAGAAAATCCTTCAGGAAGATGTAAAAATCCTCTACAAGATCTCCACCAAGGGAGATATTTGGTCCTTGTTCGAGAGACATTTTTATCGTACTCTGCTCCACACCAATGATATCACTCATTCAATGATCTTTCCGCAAAACAGAGTCAACAAACTATTCTCAGAATTTTCTTATACACAAATTTTTCCACTTTATTCCTGATTTTTATTTTTTTGGCGCCAAGAAGAAAAAAACCAAGGTTCCTTTCTCAGGCACGTGGTGTCTCTAGTATTTGTAACTGCGGCTGCGTTTCTTACTGTATTTCTGTCCTTTTTTTAACGGTGTATTTATAGCCCACCAAGTAAAATATTACCAAGCCAATAAAAAAACTCCGCCTGATATTTCAGGCTAGGAATATTGGCATTTTTATAATTTTTATATAAACCACACAATTCTCTTTAGCGAATATTCCACCAAAAAGCGTCTTATCTCGCACAAAAATGCTTCACAATTTTTAGAGTTGAGTAATGGGAGTTGCAATTGAATCACCACGCACTGTGATCAATTCTCTCAAAGGCAATATAATCACACAGAAATATGACTTAACCACTCTTTTATATATCCACGATCAACTGTGAACTTAATTGAAGAATTTTCAGATGTAAAAATCGTGAAAAATTCAATTTGGAATGCTAAATTTCACGACAATCTAACCTCACTTTTCTTTTCAGTTCTTGCGTTGCTACTGGGCGTCCCTTTTTGATCTCAGAGGGCTTTGGAATACCGCAGCCTCTCGTATATACTATCTATTTACCACCACTCTCTCAGAGAAACTTCTTTTCAATCAGTGAACAAAAGATCTCCAGTGGGGTTAAATGATTAAATTGCACTTTTTTTTTACTAGCAAAAAATACCACTATTATAGCTGACCCAGAATGTCAATTCCCCCCAGACTCAACCGCTTTGTTCGGCACCTAGCAACAGACTAACTAGCAAAAGATTCACTTTGCCAACCAACCGATATCACACGCGCGACATACACGAAAACGTTTTCTCGACATCCTCTCTTCGCTCCATACCTCTCTCTCTTTCTCTCTCTCTATGTCCCTTGTATAATTCGTAAAAGGCCAAAGAATAGAGAGCGCATGTGTCGCTTTTGGGGAGATATTTCAGTGAACAATGTGTGAGTGAAGAGAGCCATTACAAAATTTTCCTGAGTATGTATGAGTAAAAAATCAGCTGCTACACGTAAATACATCTACCTACACCAACTGCACCTATAGTTACCTCCGTCTCCTACTTAATCCTGTGTTTAATACTTTTTTTTTTTAAATTACAAAAGCCTTCTTAGTATTTTGTATTTCCGTTGTCAAAATCTCAAAAGAAAAATTGCAAAGCTTACTCGATTTTAATCATCAAAAATAAAACATAATGATATTGATGATATTATTTCGAGAATGTTCTACAAAATTTCTGCGCACTCTCCGAAAATATATTAAACTTTTTTTTTTACTTTTCTCACATTCTTGGTCAGTGTACCACCCACTCACCGGACAAAAATATAAAAGATCCTAAATTTTTCAAAAAACTAATTTTCAAATAAACTGCTCTAAATTGAATTATCATTTTATGAACTATATTTTTGATCAATATTTCAGATAAAATTTTCCAGAAATATATGTAGACATTCCACCTTTCAATCAAACTTTCCATTCAAATAAAATGCATTACCAAGGCCAGTTCAATATAATGTAAAAGTTCATGATATTCCTCCATAGTCAGCAGAGTGTTGCTAAAAATAGGAATCGTACAAGCCCGACGAGACGGCTATACTTCTGCCATTTCCATATATATTACAAAACAAAATGACCCAAAAAATATATTGCCTCTCGAGGCGAAATACCACTTCATAAATTGAAAGTAAAAGACTAAATCCAATATGGAATATTATTATGTAAAATTATATTAAAAAAAAAACCTCAAGTAAAATTTAAAAACACATTTCTTTAAAAAAAAAATGTATAGGAAAATGGAAAATTGGGAAAAAGTTAAAATTTTCTAGCATAGAAACAACAGTATTTTAGATTTGAATGATATCAAATATTTTCATTGTATTAGTTACTGTACCAAATAGTAAAGAAAAAGTAATCATAAAAGAGTCAGGAAATATTCTTATCATACTGTCGCTTAACACAGCTAACTTAATGTTAATACAACTGAGGAGGGTAATTTTCTCAAACTGTCTGAGTTACAAATAAATAAACATGTTTTTGACCGACTATCTTTGCTGAAAAAGCACAAGGAGCAAAGTGGGCAATAATGACAAGAAAAACAGAAAAATTAACGATGACTCTGTAGAAAATGTGTACGAATACAAAATAGCAAACAGATAGAATAAAAAGTTAGGTCAGAACTTAGGACAAAGAGGGGACATTCGACACACCTCCTAAAAATAAAAAAAGCCCATTTATGTAGCTTTAATACTTAATGCTTTATCAGTTTTATATTTGGCGAGACCTCTTATCACTAATTTAACGTTCATAGGTCAAGTTTGATATTTTTTGGGTACACTGGAATATTTTGCCATGGAAAGATCAAAGTATACTTGGAAAAAATAAACTCTCTATTACCTATTCAAAAGCCAAATTATTAGCCTCTATAAATAAGAACTTTTAGAAAATTTAACTTTTTCATACGGACGAAATATCAAATGCCTAAAATTGAAACGAGTTTCGCGTGCAAAAGTGAGGGCAAAATCAAATAGAAAATCCAAGCAACCAATCCACAGCAGTATGTGCAGACGAGCCCCCATCAAAGCTCTCACGCACACTCTCAATCTTCAGCAGAATAATGGTGGGTATGGGTAACTTATGTATATATATAACGCTCTCTCGTCCTGACCAAAGAGATTAACCATTTCTGTCTTCATTCCATGGGTAAGAGAAAAAGAGGGAATTTTGCGGAAAACCGATCTTCTACAAAAACCCGAAAACCTCTGTCATATGTATATACATATATACATATAACATAAAGCAGAAAGAGTAAAAAAAAAAAAGCACGAGCATTGCTGAAACTGGTTATAACCGGATCGAGTCAGTCATATCTTGGCGGCAGTCAGTGAATTGTAAGATCGTGAAAGCGACTCTCGCTACACTATAATATTTCAATCAATGCCCCAAAGCTGCTGATGTAATATTAAAGCACTATTAGTCAGACTCACCGTTGAGTGTCGCCAAAATTTAATAAGTCCATGAATGTCAGTTGTAGGCGCTAAAAGTAGGAAATCTCGCCATTCGTCGAAACTTATATTGAGACTTCCATCTTGATCCATTCTGTATAATTAAAAAAAAAAAAAACTATTACAAATATTCATTCAAGAGTTCCTCATAGGTATTGATATTTTCTGGACAATTTGCTAAAGGTCGGTCGGACTGTGTTGAAAATCGGGCATATGGGAAAGCGTGCTATCTTCGGACGACCCAAACTTCGGACAACTCAGTTTTTACTGCTCGAACTCCACTGAGAGAGCAGTATATAGGGTAAGTGTGCCAAATTCCGGCCAGCTTGCAATTTCGGCCATATTTTTTGTTCCTCGAATTTCCATGAATTTTTAGTTTTTGCATTCTCTTGAGATTGTACAATACAAAAAAAAAAAAAAACAAAAAATGTAGCTTCGACAAGCAAGATGATCTGAAAAAGACATTGAAAGAATTCTGGAAGGACAAGGAACTATGAGAATGAAGTTGGCCGAAATGGGCCACCAATGCTATGTCTACATTTTTATTCATTTTAAAATGTATTTAAGAATGATTTTAGAGAAAATAAAAATGATAAACTATCTGCAAGGTTCCAAGCAACAATCCTTATAAAAGAGTAACAAAAATATTCAATTTTTATTAAAAATATTACATTTCAAACGTGAGACTTTGTCGTTTGCATGCAAGGTCAAAGGTTAAAATGACACTAGAGAGCGCATTTATCAAGCGAATGGGGTCATGTTTGTGTTAGTTGGAAAGGTCTTGGAATTTCCTATAAAACTGAACCCGTTCCAATCGGGTTTGAACCGGTATTGGACCGATTCCTAACCGATAACTAATTTTTATCCGAAAATCGATACTTTTAAAACAATTGCGCACAACAACACAAAGCGTCCCAGGCTTTGTGAAATGCTCGAACTCGTGTCTTAGATGCTATACCGCAAAAGTACTTTCGCATCATTTAGCGTTTACCGGTTCTCAACCGATTTGAACTGATTCATAAATCACTTAAAAGATCCCCCAAAACAGTTTTAAAAATAATAGAATTAATTTTCGCATAAAAATTAGTTATCGGTTATGAATCGGTCCAATACCGGTTCAAATCCGATTGAAACTGGTTCAGTTTTGTCGAAAATTCCAAGACCTTTCCAACTAACCCAAACATGACCCCATTCGCTTGATAAATGAGCTATGTTGTGTCATTTTAACCTTTGACCTTGAAAAATCGTTATTAGGAATGATTTAACGGGATTTTCGTATATGGACGAGATGTCCACCTGGGTAAACATGGTTTTGGAGGGGAAGGGGAGGGGTGGGGGGAAATGAGGGGCATGTTAACGATCCTTGGGTCGACTTATTTCGACGATCTTTGGAACGACTTATGGGTCCCCCTTAGGTCCCAAGTCACTATCTTTTACCGTTTGACCTCTAGAGCTGGCGACAGCCGGACGAACAGACGGACAAACAGCGTGACGACGTTTCTCAGAAATCGTCTGAAACGCGAAGATTTGTTGGGAAAAGTATTCTCTGGGGAGTGGAAGGTGGAAATTTTGAGGGGTGAAAAAATCTAGGGATTATAAACTGCTCTCTCCGTAGAGTTCCAGTAAAATGAGTCCTGCCTTTTTACAAATTTTACTCTATTCTGCAATTCATTATTATTAAGTCGGACACATCTAATGTCGGACTATGCAAGATTGCTTTAGCACACATGTAAAGTGTGAGTCAATTGAAATACATCTTTCCAAAACGCTGTAGGGGGATAAGACATGATTCGCACCGGAGACAGCCAAAATCTCGAAAGTCAAAATTCCGAACGTTCAAAATTCCGAAATGGATGAAATTATATGGAGGATAATGTGTAGAATAATTTTCCAAGGCACAGAAAATTTCCCTTTGCCTCCAGCAAGCGCGGATGCATTCGTGGGAGTAGCTATAACACTTTTAAGAATTCGGGGGCTTTCAGAATTTTGGCCCATTCGGGATTTTGACCGGGACCCAATCACACATAGGGGAAAGGCTCATAATTTTGTCCAGTTCTTATTTTGGACACTTTGAGGATAAAATTGGACACTAAAAATAAATTGATTAAAATGATGGATTTTTATTCCAATATTTGATGAATAAAGAATTCTATCTAAATATTTGTTCTTTTTGGAAGATTTTAACACTAAATACGTTAAATTTTGAATATGATTTGAGTTTGAAATTGCTTTGTTGAAAATTCAGTGTGAGCAATTGCTTACGAGAAATATGACAGAACTTCGTGTTTACTTCAGTCTTATTTAGCAGTGGTGAAGTACTATCAATGTTTCTTCGCTTTTTTCTTGAGTGATATTATTGAATATTCATTGAATATTGTGTTGATTCACGTTAGTGGTGATTTGTATATTTGACCTGAAGTGAGATTTGCCTTATGAATTAGATTTTTCGTGTGAAAAATTGGGAAATTTTATAAGACATTTACCAGTGAGGTGATACTCCTTATTTTGGACAGATGTTTTTCTCACGAAATTTCGTGGAGTTTTAGCTTTTGTTAAAAAGTTCAGGAAAAGGCCAGGAAATGAGCGAATCCGCACGTACTTGGAGTATCGAAGACAACTCACTTTAATCAATGACATTTATAGTTTCCGGGCTTCTTGTGACATTCTACGGTTCCCTTACATGAACAGGAAGAGGACTTGGTAAGATAGGTTTTTGAAATGGAGAACAATGAGCATCCTGTTGAGGCGAATTAGCTGTCCAAATATACAACCAAGTTGTCCAAAATAAGAGTCAAATTCACCTCTACATATGAATTCATTTTTAAACGTATTAAAACTAATTTCAGTAAAAATAAGACGATAAATAGCTTGCCAAATTTCTGAACTACTCTTCTGAAAAAAAAGTAACAAAAAATGTCAATTAGTATCGAAAATATCGCACTTCAAACGTGGAACATCGATGCTTATAAGCAGACTGGGCAAAATTATGAGCCCTTACCCTACATTCGCGTTAGTTTTTCTTACGTTTTTTAAGGATAAGTACTTGTAACTTGGAAACTTGTAGATAGTTTATCGTCTTTGTTTTTTCTAAATTCATTCTTAATAAATTTTAAAATGAATAAAAATATAGGCATAACTTTTGGGAATATTTCGTCCATCTTGTTTCTCATCATTCCTTGCCGTTCCGGAATTCTTCCAAAGTCTTTTTGACATCATCTCGTTCGTCAAATTGGCATTTTTTTTATTTTTTGCATTATGTAATATCTAAAGTGTGAAAAAACAAAAAGTTCATAGAAATTTGAGGAACAAATAAAGTGATCAAAATTACAAACTGTCCGAAATTCAGTACAGTTCCCCTATAATTAATATTTTAATTTGAATTTAAATTTGAATTTCAATTTTTTTTTTGAAATTACGCGGGCTCTGCAATTAATAGTATAAAGCGTCCTGAAGATGGTCGATTACAATTCAATTGACTCATCCTGTACATATGAAATTGAGCTGTTTCTTAAGTGTCCGCCTTTCCAAATTTTACCTTCCTACAATGATAGGGGAAATATTCTTTAAAAAAGTTTTTTTTTAATTTCTCCTAGTGTGTAGGTCGTGTAGGTAGACGATTTTATACAGGAATGGATTTGTTAGTTCCATGCTCCGTGGAATCAAGTGCCGTGTAGAACGACCCAAAAATCTAACATTTCTGGGTTTTGTCAATAAAAAGAAAATAGGAAAAGAACATTAAACTATAATTACTACCTACGGACATTATTCCTTCCTCATACGTTAATGAATGTAAAAGTTTCTCATTCAAGAACAACTTCAATGGACCTTGCAAAGTAAATCAATATGCAATAAGTAGCGGGAGCTTTAAATCCAATTGTCTTCTCGCATTTAAAAAATTCACTTTTTTTACTCAATTACTCCCGTAATTGCTTTGAAAATGAGAAAGTAATTTGAAAGGGATAGTATGTGCACGAACATTATTAAATTTGTTTAGCTACATTTGCTAAGACAACTTCATAAAATAAACTCACCGATAGAGAAGGTTTGTAGCCTCCTTTTTATCCATTTCAATGCCAAGGTCCTTAAAAGCGCTTATTAACTCATCCAAATCCACTCGTCCTATAAAAAAATCAATCACAGGAAATATTGTAAGATAATAATTCGCAATTATTTTTTTTTAAATAAAATACTAACCATCTTTATTCTTGTCCAAGTGGGAGAATTGTAGCTTGAGATTTTTCTCATGTTCCCGAACATAGTGAATAAACTCGGCCAAGCCAACATCTCCACTGGCAGTTTGGTCAGATTGTTGAAGAAATTTCTGAAGAAAAACAAAAATGAAATGAATTAAAAAATAATATAGTTATAATTGACGTCATTATTAAACTAATCTAAATAAAATGAGTGTCATATTTTACTAGAATACTTTGTCGTACATTTTACTACTTATTTTCTTTTCTAATTTTTTTTTTTTTTTTTAATTTTTGTGTAATAAATAATTGTTCTACGTGCATTTACTGTTTCCCAAAGAAACTAGCATTTGAATTTACCGCCATAACATTTAAAAGGTTTCAAACAAAATTCGCCTGAATGTAGTCTTCCTGGAGTACAGACCAGATTTTCTGACTACTAACCGAAAAAGAATCCAAAATATTTATAGATACAAATGATTTCACTGGGAAACTCGTGTTCTTTTTAGTTTAATCATTTCAAAGCGAAATAAACAAATGAAATATGCAAAATGTGTGAATATCTGAATTTCACACCAACCATGTGGCCATATTGGGGATATCATCTATAAGGCGCAAACTCGTACGCAATTGAAGATGTATGAAATTAAAACCATTATAGGATGCAAGAAAATACACAGCGCGCAGCAATATATTTTAAAAAACTTAAAAAAATTATATTTCTTGAAAGCAATTGTTGGATATTTATCGTAAATTAATTTAAGAACTATAAAAAATAAATAAATAATCGTTTAATTAGTAAAAAAAATAAACAAGAGATTGTTTATTAACACAATCATAATCCAAATAACTTGTTTTTTGCAAACATGTTATTTTGACACTTCAATGAAAGTTTCTAGATCTAGTCGTCTCACTAATGCCCAGCACACAATAAATTTTGTTTTGTAAACATGTGTTAGACTTTTCAGTGAGAGTGAATGAAACGTAGTTCTCTAATCATCTCGCTCACTCTTATAGACAATTTTGAAAACACATTTGCAAAGCAAAAGTTATTGTGCGTTAAGCATAATGTCCAACGCACAATAGCTTTTGTTTAGTAAACATGTTTTTGACATTTCAATGAGAATGAGTGATATCTAGATCTAGTCATCTCGCTCATCCTCATGGGAATTTTTGAAAACGTGTTTACAAAATTTTCTATGAGAGAGCGAGATGACTAGATCTCTAGCTCACTCACTCTCATTTAAATGTCAAAAACTTGTTTACAAAACAAATGTTATTGTGCGTTAAGCATAATGTCCAGCGCAAAATGACTTCTGTTTGTAAACATGTTTTCAAAATTGTCTAAAAGAGTGAGCGAGATGACTAGATCTATGTTTCATTCACTCCCACTGAAAAGTCAAAAACATATTTACAAACAAAAATTATTGTGCGTTGAGCATAACGCACAATAACTTTTGTTTTGCAAACATGTTTTCAAAATTTTCTATGAGAGAGAGCGAGATGACTAGATTTACAATTCATTCCATTCATTCACTCTTATAGAAAATTTTGAAAACATGTTTACAAACAAAAGATATTGTGCGCTAATCACTTTTGTTTGTAAATATATTTTCACAATTTCCTATTAGAGTGAACGAGATAACTAGATCTATATCTCACCTACAATGATATTGATAAAATGACATTTAGGTATTTTGAATCTGGTCAACGGTTTTTGTATTTTGTGCTGTGAATTTATTATCAGTCGAATATTATGTATATCGATATGTACAAGTGTCTGAATAGCTACTCCTCTCTTTCCATCTATATACGCATCCTTTTCTTCCATTTCTCCTGTTCTTATATCAAATGTGTAAGTGAGAGTGAAAAAGAGAATGCTTGTCAGTAGGTTAGACAGAGATACCAGTATCTTTTTTTGCAAATATATAGATTTTAATGCATTTTATTCTCAATAAATTATTGTGAATAAACGAATTAAAATAGAACATCCAAACTCTCTAACGAAATGAAAGAATATTAAATTTACTAATTTTTAGGCATAGTAATTGGCGTATAAAATGTTCTATTTATGTGGGAGAATTATTAGAAGATCGAAAAAAAAAACACAGAAATATTCATAATTTTGGGTGCACTTTTTCAAAACATCTTTAAAAAATATACTTTATTTTCATCGTAGGTTCATTATATGTTCATAAGAGGTCAAGAGGATGAAATTACACGTCATTTTAGCCCTATGTGACTACCACCGGATAATTAGGACCGGGGATATAAATTTTTGAATTTTAGAAAACAGCGAAAAACTAAAAATGCACAGGGTAGAGTCAGTACTTTTGGCCACTCTTAGACTTTAATGGCATTGTACGGTATGAAATTTTTGCCAGATTAACATGAATTGTTGTACAAAGATATTTTTAAACAATATTTATCTATATATCTAGGATTTGTCCCGAGAATTTTGATGAATCCCATTGAAATACACATACAGTGCCCGCTTCGTAATCCGGATGGATTTTTTGAATTTGTTCAACGTCTCGAAAATATAACACAAGGTTTTTTTCTAGAAACAGAATAAAAGTTTTCAAGAAACTTAAAAAGACATAATTAGAGAATTCTATGCTATTATACTTCATTTATTAAACAAAAACTTCACCGGATAATTAATTTTCATTGCTGAAAACACATGCATACATGACCTCAAAATGATTTTAAATGTAACCGTCGATAACTCGTCTGGATTATGGCGATCCGGATTAAAGAGCGGGCATATAGGCATTTTCCCCAATTATGTTTCTTTCAGTACTTTTCGCAACTTGTTTTAAAATTAATTTTAAATAATTAAGAAACGTAATAACCCAATAGAATAGTAGAATAGAACCTATTGTGAGTGTTGAAGTATAACTTATTCTTAAGTTCCTTAAATTAGTTTTTTTTATCTTGGGTGGCCAAAAAGGGATGACTCTACCCTATTTAAAAAAAAAATCTAGAGGTGACCCGGAGAAATGGATTTCAGGTTTGATATCCTTAAATGACCCTCAAACAAGTTCTGGCATGCTCGTCAAAGACACCCATAAAAAGGTAAATTTTGTCGCAGAGTGTAGTTGATTATTTACTTATCATGTTTGCAAATTACGTTTACAAAAGGAATTGTGCGTATGCCATTGCCATGCTTTTTTCAAAAATTGTTTTTAGATATACGTATGCTCCTGGTGCTGGCACTTTTTGTAATACGTAAAACATGTGTAATGGACCAGCGCCACCAGCGCACAATAATGCTCAACGCACAATAACTTTTGTTTGTAAACATGTTTTTGACATTTCAATGAGAGTAAGGAGATTTAGATCTAGTCATCGCTCACTCTTATCGAAAATTTTGAAAACATGTTTACAAACAAAAGTTATTGTGCGCTGGTCAGAAGTTTTCGTTCTAAACATGTCTTCAAAATTTCTTATGAGAATGAATGAACTGTGGATCTAGTCATCTCGTTCACTCTTTTAGGAAATTTTGAACACATATTTACAAAACAAGTTATTTAACGTTTGACATAATGCCTAATGTACAATAACTTTTATTTGTAAACATGTTTTTGACATTTCTAATGAGAATAAGCGAGATGACTAGATGTAGATCTCACTCGCTCTCATTGAAATGTCAAAAACATGTTTACTAAAAAAAAAAGTTATTGTGCGTTGAGCATTAGTCATCTCGCAAACTCTTGTAAGAAATTTTGAAAACATATTTACAAACAAAAATTATCGTGCGCTAATCATAATGTCCAGCGCACAATATTGTTTTTTGTAGACATTTTTTTGACATTTCAATGAGAGTAAGTGAATCAAAGATCTAGTTATCTCATTTTGTCTCATAGGAAATTTTAAAAACATATTTTATTAGAAACAAAAGTTACTGTGCATTGGGCATAATGCCGAAGGTACAAAAACTTTTGTTTTCTAAGCATGTTTTCGAAATTACCCATAATGCCATAATAATTACCCATAATAAATTTTTTGAGTGAGCGAGATGACAAGATCTAAATCTCACTCACTCTCATTGAAATGCCAAAAACATGTTTAGAAAACAAACGTTATATTGTGCGTTATTGGGCATCATTATAACATTTTTTTTGTTAAATTTCAAATTCTCTTGGTGCTCCACCAGTATTTTCTTGCATCGCAGAAAAGACGAATTGCCAAGTGATGTAGAAAATTGCAATTTTTCGTATGTATGTATAGTGACTACATATAATGTTACTATTATATTAAAATAGAATGTGTTATTCTACTTTTACACTTTATTTACGTGCAATAAATAATTAATGTTTTAGTTTAGGAAGGAAGAAACGTAATAAAAGAAAAAATTTAGGCCAATGACATTGATTCTTTGAGTCTCCACCTTTTTTCTCTCTTTTTCTTTCTACTACTTTATATATCCATATCCCGTGATGTGGCCTTCGAAAACCTCGAGTTTAATTTGCGTCGAAAACGCAATAGATTTTAGAATTGGGATTTAGAAGAAAAAAAATTTAATATACTTCTGCATATTGGCGTGCTAATCCTGAATCCTTGAGAGCTTCGGACAAATCATGTATATCAATTTTTCCATTTCCATCCTTATCCAGTGAATTGAAGAGTTTCTCAAGACGCTCCTCCTCAGCCTGAGGCAGTTCGTGGAAGTAACTTATGTTGAATATTGACGACAACATGCTAATCTTCCCATTCTTTTCTTCATCAACACCAAATTCACTCAATTTTTTAGCTTTAACCATTTTTTTTTCTTCTTCTCGTCACGAAACTCTTCTCTCAAAATGGGTATACAAAATGACCAAACCCTAAATGCACTGATTACATACACAAAATATCTATTCTACTACACAAATATTTCCTACAATATCTTACACATATTTATGTTCACTTAAATCCATTTTAACAATACTTTTTACTTGATTTTTTCGCTAAAAACCAAGAGTACGATTGTTGATCATTTCCGTCTTTGGATTTTCCACCTCTTCACACATTCACGCACGAGATCACCAACACACACTCCAAGGTTTCCAAATATCCTATCGCCATCTGTTGTTAATTTTTTAGAAGTCACATACAATTTTCTTTTCATTCATAATTTTTTTGGAGTGTAAGGACAAGGAGTAAAGTTAATTCATTAATGAAAAAATCTACTGAAACGATATTTTAAGTGTAAAAAAGATGTCTTCAGCATTGTATCTGGAACATTACCTCGATGGTAAATCAAAATTAATTGGATTTATCTGAAAATTTCTCAAATATAATTCTGGGTAAAAAAAACTTCGCAGGCTTGGAACATCTGCCAAATGAACTCCAGAGAAACTTCAATTTAATGCGTGATTTGGATTATCGTGCTCAAACTATCATGCAGACAATTGACGAAAAGTCCAATGAGGTCCTTAACAACATTGCTCACTCCGATTCCACAACAGAAACTTCAAGGCGGGAGACGATAAAACAAATCCAAGAACTCTTCAACAAAGCCAAAGAATTTGGAGATGACAAGGTCCAGCTGGCAATCCAGACTTACGAACTTGTGGACAAACACATCCGGCGATTGGACTCGGACTTGGCAAGATTTGAGGGTGAAATCCAGGATAAGAGCAGCGTTAGTCGCGGAAAATACGACGATATTTCTAAAAGTAAGATACTTTTTTTCTTTTGCATTAATGCAGCATGCCAATTTTTATATCCGGGAATATTTTTATTGCAGAGAAACGAAAAGGTAATGATGCAAAATCACTGGGTAAGAAGAAGAGGCCTCACTCCTCTGAGGATGAGGCCAAGTGGAACAATACAAATGCCAGTCCACATGTTACTAAACACAAGAAACAAAAGGTAATTCAGGAAAAAGATAATCGCAAAGGTCCCAAGGTAAATCCATTCATATCCATTTCTAACAAATACGTCACAGAGCTCAAGTCATCTTTCATTACTGCAATTAAATTCATCACAGATGCCTCAATTAGGTGACATTCTTAACAATCCATACTTATCATAATAATCACACAAACCCATGTCCTATGATTGGGCTCAAGCTTTGTCAAAATACGTTTCGCGACTTCCTGATTACCAATATACGGGCTTATATAAAGCTTTCCCGGACTTTCGAGCTTAACACTAAACCTACCAAGAGCCGGTCAAATTGACCGGTTTAAAAATTTTTAAAATTAACACACATTTAAATGGTACACTACTGAGAGAAATCCGAAAAAGTTAAAATAACATTCCGGAAATGTTGATTTTACCGTGCAGTATTGATCCGAAATCGGTGTAAATAGTACCCTTTTTAGGTGTATTAGTGGTTACAGTTACCCTTTTTCATGTTAATTTTATCCTCAAAAAGGTGTAAAATTAACATTAAAAAATGTTGATATATTTTTACACCTAAAAAGTGTTAAAGTTATGAGGAAAAAAGTTAATCGCACCCTCTTTTTTTTCAGTATACAATGTCACAATTAAACTTTATGAATTTCTTAAAATTTGCATGTATAGGGGAGACTGGGGCAAAGTCACAAATCGAAAAATTCAAAATTCAATATTTGCCAAGGTAAAAAAGATAGCGGCTCAAATTTTTTTCTATAAATAGACTCCAAAGACCTTCTTCAATATCGTATGTTTCTTATAATTCGAACAAAGAATTTAGAAGATAAAAAATATCGAAATTTTTAGTCCTATTTTTGAAATATTTTCCTTGCAGAAGATAACAATTATATTACCTACTTATTTTCCAAAATTGATGCACTGGTGAATATTTTCTAAATAATTTGGATTCTTTGAATACGAATCCGCTATCTATTTTAGAATTTCACAAAAGTTCTTTTCTCCAGAAATCCTTTTATTAAAAATGGCCACTTGGGGTAAAAAGTAACAAAATGTGTAGAGCAAAAAGTAACAAAAAAGCGAAGCAATTTCTGATGTCTCACGGCGAAAAGAAACCTCATTATCATGTCTCGCCGTTTGTTGTTTGCATTGGTCAAACGATTTGCAGTATTTTGTGTGTTTTTCCTAAAATAGCTTGAAAAGCGGTTTTCTCATTTTCTCACTTTTCTCGAAGAAAAAAACGGTGTTTTACAAAGGTGTAGATGAATAAATTTCCTATGAAAATATGTCCTCTAGGTATTTTTTCAAATTTATTGAAGCCCGTAATGAAGCGAATCAAAATATGATAATACCCAATGTCTGGTACTATTTGCCTTAGTATTTTTGAGAATGATCACAAAATTACCCTTTAGAAAACAGCTCGATAAACGTATTTCCTTACAAAATAGAGGAAAATTACTTTTACAAAGTTGTAGAGCGGAAAATTTCCTATAAAACTGCGCTAATTAGAAATTTTTGAAAACGAGCGAGTAGCTTGTAAAAAAATAAAATATCTGTTTTGTAACTTTTTGCCCCAATCTCCCCTACTATATTTTTTAGTGTTTAAATTTTAAGTTTTCCTCTTTTCCAAGAAAAAATTGTTGAGTGTTCTAGCCTACCGCGGTCTGTCATTTGACTGAGCGTGCTTGGAAAACACGAAACCTGAGAAATCCAAGAATTGCATGGCGAAACCCGAGAAACTGAATTTTTGCATCATGAATTTCGAGAAACCCTATTTTTGCGTCGCGAAACCCAATATTTTCGTTATGAAACCAAAGAATTGCCTCGCGAAGTCCAAGAAACCTAAGAATTGGATCATGAAACCTGAGCTACTCAATTCTTTTGCGTCGCGAAACCCGAGAAACTGAATTTTTGCATCATGAAATCCGAGAAACCCAATATTTGCGTCATAAAACCCAAGAATTACATCATGAAACCTGAGAAACCTAATTTTTGCGTCGCGAAACCCGAGAAAGCCAAGAATTGTATCGCTGAAATCCAGGAGTCCAAGAATTATTTTTGCAAACCAAATTTTTGCATCGCGAATCCCAAGAAATCCAAGAATTACATAATGAAACCCGAGAAACTCAATTTTTGCGTCGTAAAACCCAAGAATTGCATCGCGAATTCCAAGAAACCCAAGAATTGTTTCATGAAACCTGAGAAACCCAATTGTTCCATTTCTAAACTCGAGAAAACCTATAATTGTGTCGCGAAACAAACTCAATTTTTGTGTTGCGAAACCCGAGAAACCCAATTTTTGCATCGCTAAACCCTAGAAACTCAAAAATTGCATTGCAAAAACCAAGAAACTCATTTTTTGGATTACGGAACTCGAGAAACTCAATTTTTGCTTGCATCATGAAGCTCAAGAAACCCAAGTATTTTATTACACGACCTGAGAAACCCCTTTTTTGCACCACGAAACCCGAGAAACCGGAAACTATTATCTGTAAAAATTGGAATGAGTTATCCCTTGTTGTCAGAGTTCATCCAAATTTTAGGTATTTTGGTCTAAATACAAAATTTGGATTTAATTTCAGAAATTTTTGCTCAAAATTTCTGCCAAATCGAATTTATATACAATCCAAGCATGCTCACGTTAAGAATCTCACCTACAATAAACTGATCTAGGCTTATCACTAGCTTTTTGGATTTTAAGTAAATCATTTTAAAAAGAAATCTTGAGCTCTGTCTGAATCATCGCATGCCATTCTAAAGATTTGTCTCACACAATTTCTTGTACGGGACATCATTATAAAACAAAAAGCACTAACTTACTTGAATGAATTTGGTCCTTTTGCAGAAAAATGCGGACGCTGAAGAAAGAATTGGGGACCTGGAGGGTCATGGTACTCCTCATCCTAGTGATGTACTAGACATGCCTGTAGATCCTAATGAGCCTACATACTGCCTGTGTCATCAGGTGTCATATGGCGAGATGATTGGATGTGACAATCCTGATTGCCCCATTGAGTGGTTCCACTTTGCATGCGTTGGTCTGACGATTAAGCCCAAGGGGAAATGGTTTTGCCCGAAATGCTTTCAAGATCGCAAGAAAAAATAAAATGCATCAATTTTTTCTCATATTCCATCTTCTTTTGATCTCAATTCTTTAAATAAAACAAGAAGCTGGCTTTTCGATGGCATGTTTTCGCTCTGTATCATTCTATGGAGATTTAGGGCGAGTTTGCTGAGTTTCTTTTCATTCAATTGTTCAATATGCGTCCATTGATTGGCATACTCTTCCACTGATGTCTTCTCGAGGGCCTCTAGCTTGCTGTAGAAATTAATTAAAGGACTTCCGGGTGATGCTTCTTCAACGACAAAGGAAACTTGCAAAGGGAATGCCATGCAAAAGTGTTCTTCGTCGAGAGAAAATTCTGCTGATACGTCTATTCTCAATGGTGAATCCATAAGGAGTTTCTCAGGAAGGATGAAGGCATAAGTGTCAGTGTTTGGCTTTAGAGAGAACTTCTGTCTGAAGATATTATTGAACACAGAGATACTGAATTGAGATTGTTTGGAAAAGTCCATTTGGACAATATTTTGGCTTGGAGAAATTTTCAATTCGACATTGCTGTCTAAACTCGGTCTTACACATATTTTGATGCTGACCTCATGAGTTATTACAAAGAAGTTCTTCAAAAATCCTAAACAATTTAGCATATCCTTATCTTGCTTGTTCTCAGCTACGATCTTTGATGTACCCTCCATGAGTTTTGTAATATACTGCCGAAATTTTCCTCGATTTCTTCGCCATTTATCTCGAATTTTCTCCTCTTCTGGAGGTTTTTCTCTCTTTGAGAACACATAGAAAAATCCACTTTCCGACACAGCCAAGTAACATTCCCATTTTGGATGAAAAATTCCATCTACAATTCCAGCAAGAGGTATTTTCTCAGACACAAGCCTAAATGTCTCCTCTTTTACTAAATTTAAAATTTCAATTGATGTCCATGAGATTCCAATCAATTCATCTGCTCGCAGAAGTTTGGGTTCATTCAAGTACCTTTTCCCCAGATAAATATTTTCCTCCCGGAGATGGTTATCCTCCAAATAGGACACTTTCAAAACACTGAAGGAAGTCATGATACAGAGACAATTGTAATTCTCTGAATACCAAAGACATTTTATCTCTTGGGGATAAGACTGAATCATAGAAACATCCCATTCATCTTCCTGATTTTTCAATAAAACATTCAGTGAACTTCCCATATTAAATAAAATTATTTCCTTCTCAATAAGCCAAGGACTTGCATCGATGTTGAGAAATTTGGCCAAAAAATCCATATTTGTTGCTGTTATTGTGATAACAAGTACTTGGCTTTTAGTGAGCATCTGTTCCTGAAGGAAGTCTTCTTCGAAATAATCAATAAGATTAATTTCACGTTGACTTTGCCCTGTAGTACTGTAAAAATTAAAGCTGTAATCTCTCTTGTTTTTTCTCAATGCAACCCAACCATTCTGCCACTCTGCAGAGCCCAATACATCCTTTCTGGCATCAATTGTTGCCAAAGAACATTCAACGTTTGAAGCAATTTCAATTATTGGATTTCTGGAACTCTTACAATCACCTCTGAATTTCACGATTTTATCTTGAAAAGTCACATAAAATCCATCTTTGCGAGCATAAAGGTGATTTGGTGAGAAATTTCGAGGCATTTTCCAATTGCTTAGACACCGTATAAGCGCTTTATCTGAAATTAAGAGATTATACTAAGAATTCCGCACTAATCCCAGAAAATTAACCCAAGGGGTGACGACTATTACAACTTTTCAAATAACTCACATTTCAATAAATTTTTTATCGTTTTTTTTAAATTTAAAAATAAGTCTACTACACCGTTATATAAATTTATCAAATGAGGGAGACCGGGGCAGAATTAACCAGCAAATTAAAGTTTTGTTTGCATATAGGGGAAACTGGGGCACCACCAAACACGGGGTAGCACCAAACACTGCGATTTTTTAATCAGTTATTCGACTTCTAAGTACAAGATCTATAGGAATTTATAGGCACTATAGGGATGCTTGTCTACTGAAGGAATGATCGAGATAATCCAAGTAGTTAAGAAATAAAAATTAGTGTTTGGTGCTACCCCGTGTTTGGTGGTGCCCCAGTTTCCCCTAAAGTAGACTTTCGCAAATTCGGCTCTTTTAAGATCGGGCTACTTTTTAATTCGGGCGGCAGTTAAATTCGAAAATAGTTTGTTGACATTTTTCAAGTTCGATTATGATTATCAAATGAAGCAAATATGCTCAAATTTGTCATGATTTGTCTTAGTTTTGATGTAATTTTGCATTATTAAGTGGTTTTCATGCAATTTATAATAGCAATGAGCATGTAAACTCAATATGAGTATGCAAATGAACAAAAAATCGTTGAATTTCTCTCTAATTCGGTTGACATTTCGATCCCAAATGCCCGAATTTGAGAGAGTCTACTGTAATTTGCGAAAATTAATTACTCTGAATAAATAGTAATTTTGTTAGGGGAATGTTGGCATGGTTCGCACAGAGTGAACCTTCAAACAACGCGAATTTCCTCTGTGTTTGCAAAGAGCTAGTTCGTCATTTCTTAGCCATAAGATAGATCATTATTAGGCTTATGAAACGAAATAAGAAATGGTAGGTTAGCTCTTTGCAAACAAAGAGAAAATTTGCATCGTTTGAAGGTTCACTCTGTGCGAACCATGCCTACATTCCCCTAAGATTCTTTTCTAAGGAAAACTATAACACCTTACTATTATATCCTACCCAAGACTAATAAGGGGAAATGGGGCACCTTGAATGTAGTGATTCCAAATAACCGGGTTTTAGGATTGACGGTTAACCGGTTTTGGAAGGGTCTGAAACTGGTTTAAAACCGGTTTCAAATTTAGAATTAGCTTATGAAATTTTGAGCAATTTTTCAGAATTTGAACTTTGATGTAATATTTAACACATAAATATATTCTTTTTCTCAGTTAGTTTAGTTAGTTAGTTTTTTATTGCTTTATTTTGTATTTAAAATAGTTCAGGAAATTTCAGGGAGTTTTTCCAATAATATTGTACCGTGGTAAAGCTAATGCAATGTAGATTTCCGTGAAAACAACTATTTTTTATACAATTTTTTTTTAGAATAAATTGGTTACAAACGTTGTCATTTTTGACAATCTTTAATGAAAAAAATACTTAAAAAATTTATTCTAGATCTTGGAAAATGAAAAAAAAATGTTATAGAGAATGTTTTAACGAATAAACCGAAAAAGTTTTCCTCTTTATTTTTAAAATCCTATGACTAGTTAAATCTTGTTAAGCTTAATTTTAGAAAATTTGAATCGTGGAAGAAAAATAATATTTGCAAAAATATTTAAAAAAAAAAAAAGAATATTGAAGAGATAGTACTGTAAGACGAATCGGTTCCGCGGCTAAAGTCCCTGCCGTTATTATGAATTCCCAGAGACTGATTGGGTACACAATGTGCCTTGTCTCTAGGGTTAGCCCTCTGAGTGGAAGGTGAAGGATGTGCATCTTTAAGCAGAGACCGATCATGCCTTCCGATGGTATAATGCTCTGAGCCGACAGTGAGTTGATCCTGAACTACGAGTACATCAACATACCCTTAACAAGAGTAATCTTGTCGGACCACCACCACCAGTTGTGCTACTATGCCCGTTTTCCAAGTCCTCGGTTATTTTGATCTCACAGTACCAAGATTTTTACTACCTATATTCGCTATATAGTTTTTTTCTGTAATATCTTGTAAAAATATTATCAAAATTACTCTTTTTTCAACAAAAAAAAAAATAGATTTTTCGATCGGGAATGGTTTCTAACGTGAATTTTTAGGTCATTCTCTACAGAAAACATACCGATGCATAATTTTTGGTATTACTATCATGAAAATCATAATTATAATTTACACAAGATTCACAAATAATTTCATAGAAAAAATTCCGTAGGTATTTTGAAAAAAAAGAAATAAAATAAAAGTAAATCTCTGGGGTTTTCTGTTCCATCAATAGAGAAACTAATAAATACCAGATTTCGACAAAAATTTTACAAGAATCTTGTGTAATAATCTTGGTGAATTTGTGTCTAATTAAGATATGTAGTTAAAAGATAGCAAGATACAAATCTCTATGAAGAGAGGGAGAAGTAAACATCTTGTTGGTTCTTTTGTGCAGTAAAATCATGTCTAAGAAGAAGAAAAAAAAGTTTCTAATTACACGTAGAAATGTTTCCAAAATATTCTAAATATCGAAAATAAATTTGTCTAAATTTATTTTCGCGTTCCTCGTTTTCTCACTTTTTTTCGCAGAGAAAACGATGTTTTACAAAGGTGTAGATGAATAAATTTTCTATGAAATGTCCTCTCGGATTTTTTTTCAAATTTACGGAAGCCCATAATAAAGCGAATCAAAATATGATAATACTCAATGTCTGGTACTAACTGCCCCAGCATTTTTGAGAATAGTCACAAAATCACCTTTCAGAAATTGGCTCGATAAACGTATTTCCTTACAAAATAGAGGGAAGTTTTCACAAAGTTGTAGAGCGGTAAATTTCCTATAAAACAGCGCTAATTATAGAAATTTTTGAAGCGCTCGAGAAGCTTGTAAAAAAAATAAAATATCCGTTTTGTGACTTTTTGCCCCAGTCTCCCCTATTGTCTGAATTAAAGAATTCAAATTTTAGCTAGTTTTTTGGAATCTAGAGGTAGATTTTTTGCGTGAATTTAATATCATAGTTAAATTTTACAAAATAAAAAGGTAAATATTATAAATAATCAGTAAAGGGTTAACGCGCCTCCTGTGATCTCTATCAATAAAATATAAAAGTATAAAGCAATTCGTGTTGGACGTAAGTGTCTGACCCCTTGAAATCCATCAATCTCGCGATAAAAGTCTCAGTTCTCTGTTATCTCGTGGTTTATTTTGTATAAATATTGTGGATGAATGTGTGTACTTATATGTAGAAAAGATATAATATAATGCTTCAGAAGATCTACCAGAGCCCATAGTCTGAATCATCGGCATCAAAGAGAAGAAAGTATCCCAAAAGTGTTATGTACACTACAACATTTCCGCAAAGGGTTAAGTAGCAAGCTCCAGCTTTGATCTGGAAAATATAAAGATGATGAAAAAAAGATCTCTTCTATGTACAATTCCCTGGGATAACTCACTGTGCCCGTGCGAGTGAGAACAATTGGTAGGGCGAAGCAGCTGACAATGAGCCCCATTGTGAGGAATACTGCTAATTCTACGCATGATGTTGATTGGGATTGAGCTGCGTAGCGTTTTGCTAGGATTGTGGGAATTGGTGAGATCACGTAGAAAAGGATGACAAAGAGTGGCCACCAGAGTTGATATTGTGGGAGAGCGCAGGCCAAAATCACCAAAGTCATACCAATTGATCCGGCAAAAGCCAAGAGAACCAATCTAAGGGGATGATTCCAATGAGTCATAGTTGCTAATTATATTTATAATAACATGATACAGAATTAAACTTACGCTGTTTCCCAAAAGAGTTTAGAGCAGCCATAAGAAAGAAATTAAAATTAATTCATTTAGAAAAAACAAATAAAATTTGCAAAATGACTTTTGGTTAGTTTGACAACGCGATGAATGTTCCCCATTTTTACCAATTTCTTTAGTGTTTCTATGTAATTTATTAATTACCTTTAACTCCAGCCATCGAAATTGTTTAATTTTAGATGTCTTCACGCACAAAAACTCACTGTAAATTGCTTAATAAAAGGAATAATCTGAATTTTCTTCTCAATTTTTTGACCCAAACAATTCTACCAACACACTCCCAAGAAAAAGCTATACTAACGCCATCTGTGGGGTAAATCAAAGACGTTTTGCATCAAAATTCCATTTTTTATTCATCACTCGGTTTTCTGCTAGCACCTTTACCACACGTGGATCTCATTTTATATTATTATATTTTATATCTCCATTAATACAGTTATTTGAAGAGTTTTATTGTATTAATAAATCAATTGTGCATAAAATCCACCAGGAAATATCAGTGAAAATGCTATCTAATTGTGTGAAAAATGATGTTGATTTGCGAGATGGCGTATCTTGCCGGGAATTATTTGCTAATAAAGAAGGTTTAACTTACAAGTGAGTGGATAGAAAAAGCTGAATTTACAAGAAATATACTTAGGGAATGTATTGGGATGAATTATACAAAATATAAAATGTTCTGGGAGCACAGAAATTAACATTTTCATGGGATAATTGTCTTGCAAAAATAATTTTTTGTGCGATGCGCCGAATCACATTTTCACAGATTAATCTCCTTCTTTTTAGTGACTTCCTAATTCTTCCGGGATATATTGATTACACGTCGGATGTCGTGGATATTTCCTCACCACTAACAAAAGGAATCACCCTCAAGACGCCTCTCGTGTCATCCCCAATGGACACAGTCACAGAAGCTGACATGGCAATTTCAATGGCCGTAAGTTTTTTTTCTTTAATTTATTCAAAATGATTGAAAAATCCTTTAAAAAATGAAAAGAAATACCTCCCCCTTCCTCCAGTTAAGAAAACTTAATTGATGAACACTTCCAATTTCATTGGCTATATAGACTAAAAGTATTGCTAACTACGAAAACTCATTTTTGCTCCAGACGCTTTTATGGCTTCTACTTTTGTTATCTTACACAAACATTGTGTTCAATGCCTCGATTTTTTTTTGCACAAAAGGCTGCATATAAAAAACATTTTACAAATTTGCAGACCGGCGAAACGAGGCGACTCGATAGATACGATTTATGAACGCCACACGTGCTTGATCGCGAAAACAAAGAACTCCGAAGCGAATATTACAGTTCAGGGTGCATTAATTACACGCCACGTGCAATAAATTGATGACTAAGAAAATTATCTGTTGAGTTAAAAAAAATTAATAAGTGACAGCTTAGAGGAAGTTCATTGTAATTTAAAAACAATATTCTTTTTTAAGAATATTTTTAAATTACAGATCATAAGCCTTTTTGTAATTTTCTTATATAAAGCGAGTGATAAGCCTAGATCAGCTTGGTGGTAGGTGGGATTCTTCATTTGAGCAAACTCGGATTGCACGCAAATTTAATTTGGAGCTGAAGTTGGGAGATGTTCAACAATTTTGAATCAAATTTCTGAAATGAATGCGAATTTAGTAGGAGAGACTGGGGCAAAAAGTAACAAAACGAATATTTTATTTTTTTACAAGTTACCTCTGCGCTCCAGAAATTTCTAATTAGCGTAGTTTTATAGGAAATTTACCGCTCTACGACTTTTTGAATGTCATTTTTCTCTATTTTGTAAGAAAATACATTTATAGAGCCGTTTTTTTAAACGTGATTTTGTGACCATTAAGAAAAATGCTGGGGCACCAGGCACATTTTGATTCGTTTTATTAATGGGTTTCCGTAAATTAAAAAAAAACAGTGATAAGCCTAGATCAGCTTATAGAGGTGCGATTCCTTTATTGCAAATTTGAATTGTGGCAAACCCGAACGATATTTATACATAAATAATGTAAATTTCGTTTAATAATTATTAAAGTGTGTGATGCATATTTTCGTTATTAATGACGAAAATTGGATGAGAAATGCATAAAAGTGTTTGAAAATATTTAAAGTCGATTATATCGGAAACTATGAGAGATAGAGACCTCAAACTTTACATCCATTTGGTGCCACTTTCAGGCTTGATATATGCAAAATTTCACTTGAAAATGAAAAAAATTGGATAAGAAATACATGAAAGTGTCTCAAAATCTTTAAAGTCGATTATCTCGGAAAGTATGAGAGATGGAGGCCTCAACTTTACATCTGTTTAGAACCTCTGTCAGCGACCGGTGAGCATCCGTGAAGTTATTCATTACCCATGAAAAATACGCGCCCCACAAAAATCCGTGAAAAATTCGCGATCCACGAAAATCCGTGAGAAATTCGCGCCCAGAGAAAATCCGCGAGAAAATACGCGTCGCACGAAAATCCGTGAAAAAATTCGCGTCCCGCGAAAGTCCGGGAAAAAATACGCTCCCCGGGAAAATCCGCGAAAAAATCCGCGGATCGCGAATGGTATATGTCACCTTACAAGTTTTCGAATATAGACTCACTATACAGAGAAAGAGAGAGAGTGCTATATATAAACTGAGAGAAATCCGAAAAAGTTAAAATAACATTCCGGAAATGTTAATTTTACCCTGCAGTATTTATCCGAAATCGGTGTAAATATTATGCTTTTTAGGTGTATTAGGGGTTAAAGTTACCCTTTTTCACGTTATTTTCACTCTTAAAAAGGTGTAAAATTAACATTAAAAAATGTTGATATATTTTTACACCTAAAAAGTGTTAAAATTATGAGGAAAAAAGTTAATCGCACCCCCGTTTTTTTCTCCCGCTTTTTTTCCCGCCTGACGCTATTAACAAATTTTCTTAAAATTGAAATCTTTAAAGTGAAATATCTCGAGAACTGTTCGACAAAATGTCTTAATTTTTTTTTAATTGGTCTAAATTTTCTGGGCTACAACATAAACATAATAAAATTCAAAATTGCATGCTTAAATTTCGAGATAAACCACAAAACGTGATTTTTAACCTGTTTTTCAAAAAACTAATGGCACAGAAATCGTCGTACTCGAGAGTAGATATATTTAAAAACAATTTATAAAGATATCTCTTTCCAAACCATAGATGTTGCGTATTACGGACGGCCGGACGGCCGGTCCCGAAATTGCCGGCTTATGATTTTCGGCATCAGGGATGTTCAAAACATATACCCTGTGAATTTCAGCTCGATCGGAGCACTTTGAGAAAATCCGAGGATTACAATAGGTGTGATTAGAAGGAATCACACCTAAAAATACCTGGGTGACATATTTTCATTCCCTTACACCTTTGTAAAATACCACTTTCACTATCTGAACGAGAAAAACGCTTTTCAAGCTATTTTAGAAAAAAAAAAACACGGAAGAGACTGCAAATCGTTTGATCTATGCAAACAGCAAGCGGAGAGACATGGCACTGATGTTTCTTTTCGCCGTGAGACATCAGAAATTGCTTTGGTTTTTGTTACTTTTTACCCCAAAGACCCTCTCTGTAGAACATTTTTCTGATTTTACACTACAGAGTGGGTCGTTCAGCCACCTCTAAACGGCGTCTGATCATATGGTCGTGGAAGAAAAACTTTCTTGTCTCATCAAATACAACACCCTGAGAATAGTACCAATTTTTTTCCCTGTTAAAACACCCCATCCTCCATCCTCCCGCCTGTCCGTCTGTATATTACGACCTCTACAGGCCAAACGGTTAGTTCGGACCTTTGGGGAATTCTTCCATAAGTCGACCTCCGCATCATTAACGTACCCCTCATTTTCGGCCGGACCTTCCCATTCTCATCCAAAGCCATGTGTTTTGGAATTGGTCAAAAACACAATGTTCGATTTTCGGTTTTAGATATTATCCAGGCGGTCATTTCGTCGCAATAATGATTTTTCAAGGTTAAAGATTAAAAATGCTCTAGAAAGTGTTTCTTAACCAACAAAGGGGTCATGTTTGGGTTTGTTGGAACGGTCTTGGAATTTCTGATAAGACTGACCCGTTTCTCTAATCAGTTATGATCCGGAAATGAACTGATAACTAATTTTTATTTTAATATCAATTCTGTGACTCCTAAGCTATTTTGGGCGATCTTTTGAGTGATTTATAAGTCAGTTTATGAACTAGGAAACGGTAAATAATGCGAAAGTACTTTTGAGATAATAGCATCGAAATCACACTATTTGGAGCAATGGCATTGGACGCTTTGCCACTTATATCTCCTCATTAGTAAGAATTTTGAGCGTTCTATTAATTCTATTCTATTAATATTTTAAATGTTTCTTGGGGTGTAGTCTGTTCTTTTATAGGCTGAAACCTTTGGAATTTAATCCAAAGAGAGTATTTAAACAAACCTTGAGAATATTATGTTAGTTCTTAGTAGATTTTATGATATATGCCTTCCTACTCTATAGCTTTTTGGAGGCATTGGCATTATCCATCACAACTGTTCACCGGAATATCAAGCGAATGAAGTGAATAAAGTAAAGAAATACAAGAGTGGCTTCATTCGCGATCCTGTTGTTATGGGCCCCAAGCAACGAGTATCTGATGTTCAGGAGGTAAAGCGCAAGCATGGCTTTACGGGAATCCCAATCACAGATACGGGCCGTTTAGGTGGTCGATTGTTAGGCATTGTCACCTCGCGTGATATTGATTTTCGCGAGGAGGAGGGTGATCTGTTGCTAGAGCAGGTAATGACGAGTATGGAGGACATGGTGACTGCTCGTAGTGGTGTGACCCTTGAGGAAGCCAACAATATTCTCAAGACAAGCAAAAAGGGCAAGTTACCCATTGTAAATGACAGTGGCGAGTTGGTAGCTCTCATTGCACGGACTGACTTCAAGAAGTCTCGCAATTTTCCCAGTGCCTCCAAAGATAGCAACAAGCAACTTCTTGTTGGCGCAGCAGTGGGTACTCGGGAAGATGACAAGGAACGCTTGGCACTCTTGGTTCAGAGTGGTGTTGATGTTGTAGTACTGGATTCGTCTCAGGGCAATTCCATCTTTCAAATTGAAATGATTAAATTCATCAAAAGAACTCATCCAACATTGCAAGTTATCGCAGGCAATGTTGTGACACGTGCACAAGCCAAGAATCTTATTGACGCGGGCGCTGATGCCCTTCGTGTTGGCATGGGAAGTGGCAGTATCTGTATTACGCAGGAAATCATGGCTTGTGGAAGTCCACAGGTTAGTGTGATCAGATACGATCTTCGTTACCCTAAGTTGGCCTTTGCATTTTGAAATTTGAATCTTAATGGTCTTTTTTTCTTGATTCTACCCTGTTTCAATCAGGCCTCAGCTGTTTTTCAAGTAAGCTCATATGCCCGTAACTTTGGTGTTCCTGTCATCGCAGACGGTGGTATTCGCGATGTAGGGCACATTGTGAAGGCTCTGGCTCTGGGGGCATCAAGTGTTATGATGGGTGCTGTTCTAGCAGGTACATCGGAAGCCCCAGGTGAGTATTTCTTCTCAGACGGTGTACGTCTCAAAAAGTACCGTGGAATGGGTAGTCTGGAAGCGATGGAGCGTGGAGATGCCAAGGGTTCTGCCATGAGTCGGTACTATCATAATCAGATGGACAAACTCCGTGTGGCACAGGGAGTAAGTGGAAGTATTGTGGACAAGGGTAGTGTACTCAGTGTCCTAGACTACTTGCATAGTGGTCTACAGAAGAGTTGCCAAGTGATTGGAGCAAAGTCAGTGACTGCTCTGCGGGAGATGAATTACTCTGACGAATTGCGTTTTACGAGACGCACTACAAGTGCCCAGATGGAAGGCAATGTGCATGGACTGTTTAACTATGAGAAACGCCTCTTCTAACAGCTACCTCATGGTCCCCACAAACATCATGGGCATTCATGTGGGTAGCGGAAGACGTTTCAATAGGCAGAGTTAATATAACTACTGTAATTCCGAAAATCGAGATGAGGAGTAAAATTATAATTGGAAAAAAAAGAATAGCTCTTAAGGACATAGTAAAAATATTTTTTTCTAGATGTTTTAGAGAACTTCCATCAGGAAAGTGTATTAAGTGTCTATTTTTAAAGAAAATCTTAATTGTTTTATCCCCAAAAAAAATTATATTATACATTATATAAAACTCACAATAAATGGCATAATAGTGGATATTTTGTGTATTCAATTAAAATCATGTAAAGGGAGAATGAGACAGTTTCACCCAGGTCAACTTTTGCGAAATAACTTTCAGTTATTTTACTGCTCGACTTCTACACAAAAAAAGAAATATTTTATTATATTACTCCGAGAGGTATGTTGTTCCTGGGACCAAGATCTACAACTGGTGAAAATTAGAGAGTCATCCGACGTTCGGGTAACGAGATAGGGTAAGTGTGCCAAATTTCGGCCAGCTTCTAATTTCGGCCACTTTGAGTGTAATTTCGGCCAAGCAAATAATTAAAATTATGTAGGGGAATGTAGGCAGGCTTCGCACGTGTGAGCTTTCGAACGATGCGAATTTTCTCTATAGGGGAATATTGGCATGGTTCGCACAGATTGAACCTTCAAACAACGCAAATTTTCTCTTTATTTGCAAAGAGCTAGTTCGTCATTTCTTAGCCATAAGATAGATAATTATTAAGCTCATGAAACGAGCTGAGAAATGGTAAGTCACCTATTTGCAAATAAAGAGAAAATTCGCATCGTTTGAAGGTACACTCTGTGCGAACCATGCCTACATTCCCCTAGTTTTCGCGGGTTCACGGGGGTACAGTATAACAATCAGAAAAAAAAATTTTAATTGAAGATAAAAATTATTTCGAGAAAAACAGCAATGACGAACCCAAACCCCCATCGTGTGAACGCTGCCCCCGGGGGTAAGAATCGCACAAATTGTCATATTTTTTTTCATTTTCCTGTCCAATCTGCGGGTAATTTTGAATGGGAATCTGCGCGTAAATTTGAGATACTACTCTTCAGGACAAATTACACGGAAGATCTCAGGTTCTCAGGGCTTGTGGGTCATATAAACGTATTAAACTCGTTCCGTATGATGTTTTGAAATTTTCAATCCGTTGCGTCACAAAAGGTGGTCACAAACAAGGTGGCCGGAATTTCACTCAAAGTGGCCGGAATACTACCCAAAGCAATGGACACATTTTTATTAATTTTTCAATATTTTAGAAAGTGATTTAAAGAAAACAAAGATGATAAACTAGTTTTCAAGGTTCCACACAACGCTCCCGAAAAAGAAGTAACAAAAAATATTAATATTAATTAAAAATATTGCATTTCAAACTTAGGACTTCGGTGCTTATATGCAACTATGCCGAAATTTGGCACACTTACCCTATTTCGTCCATAATACGAAAATGTCGTTGAATCATTCCTAATAACGGGTTGTCAAAGTCAAAGGTTAAAAAGGCTCAACCTAATGGGGTAATGTTTGAGGTTTGGGGCTCATTGGAAAGGTTTTGGATTTTCTAACAAGCCTGAACCGGTTCCAATCGGCTACTGACCGGTTGTGAAACGATAATGAATTCTTGTCCGAAAACTATTGGTAATATTACTAAGTTATGCTGGGCGCGATTTTGAGTATTTTATAAATCGGGTTAAATCGGTTGTGAACCGGTAAACCATATAATACGAAAATATTTTTGAGGTATAGCATCTAAGTGAAATTCATGAGACAAAGATCAAAGAGGGTCCAATGTCTCATCCTATGGGTGCCACAATAAGATGGCAAAGTCCATTAGGACTATGAAGTAGTGGTCCTCTCTAAGGGATCCTAATCCTAAAGTGCGTATATAAACTAACGATTGAATAAATCATCAGTTCAATTCACTCTCATCCATCCTCTTATTATGCCACTCGGATGCCACACTAAGTAACATTTAAATGTCTTCTGTATCAATCGATAGAAGTTTAAAAACTCATGTTTGTAAAGAAAAATTATTGTGACCCGTCAAATAATATCTGCAGATATCTTTAAGATTTCTGTAGAGAAAATCTACACCTCTACAGAATATCTGCAGATAAATTCTGTAGATATTCTTACGAATTTTATTTGGGCTTGGGACAAAATTCGTCAGAATATTTCGGCAGATTTTCTGACGAATCTCTGACGTAGATTCTGTAGATATTCTGTAGATTTTTTCTACATTCCAGACTTTCCCGTCAAATAATATCTGCAGATATCTTTAAGATTTCTGTAGAGAAAATCTACACCTCTACAGAATATCTGCAGATAAATTCTGTAGATATTCTTACGAATTTTATTTGGGCTTGGGACAAAATTCGTCAGAATATTTCGGCAGATTTTCTGACGAATCTCTGGACGAATTTCTGTAGATATTCTGTAGATTTTTTCTACATTCCAGACTTTCCAGACAAGATGTGTCAGAAGAGATGGAAAAATTTTTCACTGAAGTTTGCAAAATTCTATAGAGTTATTCTTAGTAATATCACGGTGTTTATATAAAATAAAGAATTCTGCGACGCCGTGTTACAAGTAGAGAAAAGTGAAGTGAAAACTTTAAACAGAGTGTCGACCAAAATTTCGTGTTTTTGTATCATTCGATTGGCGATTTTTAAGAAATTAGTATTTTTGCTCGCAGTTTTTTTTACTTATCTAAAATGTGTACTCGGTAATGCTTGTTAAGCAGAGCATACAATTTTCTTTATAACTTCTACAGTTTCTTCATAAATCAACAATATTTTTGTGAAGTAATGGAGGTTATGCAGATTTTCTAGGGAGAAATTCTGCCGAGAATCTGCAGATTTTCTCTGAATGTACTAGAATATACCGTTAAAATTCAAAAAAACCTCCGAGTAAAATCGGCAGGTAGAGCAATGATTTGACGGGGATGAATCCGATTAGTTAATTTTATAATAGAAGCACTTTTAGCGTTATTTAAGCAAAAAAATAAATAGGGTAAATGAAGCTAATTCAAAACTAATTCCAAATGGAAATTTTTCGCTACTCCAAATGGAAACATCATTGTTTTCATGATAAATACAATACTAAATTACTATATTTTTATATTTTCTATACCACAGTTTCATTATTTAGTTAATTTTGCTCTAAATAAAGCGAAAATCCATTCATATTCACAAATTTTAATTTGTTAATTTCTCAGAAAAATTAAAAGTGTACCTTTTCATCATCGAAATTTTCATCGATCGACCATGTTTTCCAATGAAAAACACAATGAGGTGACTGTTGTTTATTCGTTTTGTTTAACATTTATGTCATATTAGGTGAGATTCTTAATAATCTCACCTACTATAATCCTAACAAAATTTCATGTCGTCCGATCGAGCTCAAACTTGGCCAAAATGTGTTTCAGCACTTCCTGATCACGAATATATATGTGGCTAATTTACGTTCCCGGCCGGCCGGCCGGCCGGCCGCTCTTTGGAGCTTAATAGCTCCTAAACTAAAAAAGATATCGACTTGCGGTTTTCGGCAAAGGTTATATATCGGGTGAAAATTGCAACTTGGTGCATTGACCCCCCACCCCCTACCCCTCCTTCCGCCATTTTGAAGACCCCCCTTTTATTGTTTTCTCAATACCTCCGCCCCTATGGCATCGAGCGGGCTCAAATTTTAGTATGTTATAGCTGAGCCTTAGAGTTTTCCATCAATACCAAACTTAAGGTCCCCCGACCCCCCTGACCCGAGCTATAAGGGTCCAAAAAAATTTCTTAAAATGGCCATAACTCCGGTTCTAATTGTCAGAATTTAAAAAGTGAGGGCTTTTTGGAAAGCTCTCGTGAAATGCCACTTCCCCTTCTAACATCGCAAGTTCATAAAACCACCGCTAGGGGCGCTATTATTAAAAAGAAAATTTTTAAATCTTAAAAGTTAAATAACTCAAAAATTCCTTATGCAATCGGGCTGAAATTTTAGTATGTTGTAGACGTTGATTATACCTATCAAACAGAAAAAACCTTAAGTCGATCCATAACCCCTGACCCGAGCTATAAGGGGTCAAAGTTCGAACATTGACCGGCCTCTATCTCCGGTTCTAATTAACATAGCTGCCTAAATTTTACCTTTTTGGTTTCGTCTCAATGAGCACTTTCAGATGGAAGTTCAAAAAGTCACCACAGGTGGCGCTGTGATAGCGTCAAAATTCATCGAAATTCAAAGTCACTTTTCTCAAAAACGGCATTGTGCAAGTTAATGAAATTTTAGTATGTTGTAGTCCAGTCTAGGACGTTTCCAAAATGGTGTGTATGTGCACTGTGGTTTCAATAGAACCGGAGATATGAGGGGTCAAAGTTCACGAAATTCAAAAAATCATATCTCCGGTTCTATGTGACCGATTTTGATGAATCTCACCAAATGCTACAACTTTCTAGAATATTTGAACTTCGTGGGACCAACACCAGGGGCGCCACCGTCGAAAAACCAATTCCAATATCACATAACCTCAATTATCTCGACTGTCGCTGAACCGATTTTGATGATTACTTCGACATAATTGTAGAGCACATTTGTCTCTACATTTCGTCCATACATCATTTTCTACTCAGACTACGCTATCACTCCGATTTTGCCGTTTAAGTGTGAAAAAATTGATTTTTCCCATAATAACGCTTTGAAATCACTCAGATGCCAATTTGACTGCCTCTACTCCACCAAGACACTTAAAATAGGGTTTTAAATGGAAAGTCCCGCAAAATACAACAATTCTTTGATATAGTTGAAGTTCAACAAATGACTACTTGGGGCACTCTGGATGAAAAAAAAAGTTAAGAAACAAAAAACCTCGATTATCTTGGCTTCTGAGTAATCGATGAGTTCAAGTTCTACGGCAAAGTTATAGAGAACATTCTGGTCTACATTTCACCCATATATCACTTTTCTGCCAGTTCATCCAAATCCTTGATATTTTGGTTTAAATACAAAATTTGTATAATTTCACGAATTTGATTCAAGATAACTGAATGGCGTCTCCCAACTTCAGCTCCAAATCGAATTTGCATGCACTCCGAGTTAGCTCACGTTAAGAATCTCACCTACATAAGCCGGTTAGGATTATCTGTCCCTTTCTGACTAATTTCAGTTAAATTAAGTGCTAACTTTTATTGTTAGTTAACGGTACGTGAAGTTTTCAAATGAAATAATTACCTATTTCGTGAACAAAAAGTGAAGTATCTACAAATGCTTCAATAGGAAATCCCGGATATGTGATTTTTTTTAGAGAGATTTTTTTTTGTTTTAGATGATAAAGGAGAAAAGACCAGGAATAAGAACAAATCCTGCACTCAAGAGCAACTCAACAGGGTTTTGGAAGCCTTTCGTTGCGGTTTCACTTACACTCTTTGTCTCCAATTATAAACTTCCCTTGTCTCCATTTGGATTAATTTGTTTCCAATAGACGTATTTTACTCTCGCGTATTTTTTTGTATTTAAGAAGTTTTCAAATAATATCTAAAGAATTTTCACTACACATTAACATCCTAGAAGAGTCAAGGAACAAATTTATGTAATTCTCTTCAGAAAAAATATGAACTTAATGTGTTGAATCTTCTGTCAAAGTTAAAGCGTCTGAAAATGGTTCCGAATTAGGACATTTACCCTACAAATTGAGTTTTTTTTTATTTTGTGAAATGAGAAATTTGTTAAATTTAATTGAAATCAAAATGTTAGTATTTTTGTGAACGTTATTATTTCGTAAAAGGATCTTTGCAATACTTGCCAATAGGACAAAACAAACGTTAAAACCTAAGTCATTTGGTGAAACGAGTGAAAAATAAACACAAATTTTGTATGGTTAGACGCAATGTTTTATTCAACAGAGCTAATCTTCATTCATACTTTTTTTCTTCATGAAATCTTTTGCTAAATTCGCATGAACGGTAGAATGTTAATATTGTTTTGTACAAAAAAGTTCTTCTTAATTGGTTTTGTATTTTGTTCTTTTGGTAATACTTTCTAAATAGAATACTATTCCATATAATATAATATACTCAGTATATGAATTGTAAAACAGTTATTTAATTATTATTAATTTTTATTGATTTTTCTTCTGTTTTCACCATTAATTTTTAAATAATAAATAATATACTGTCGTGTATTGTGTATAATTAATTTAATATCATAGTGAGATTATTTTTTCTTAAAATTTCTTATACGAGTATAGTAAAATTGTAGGAGTACAATAGTTGCTGCTTTTCATTTTTTTTTAGAAGATATTCGCTTTGAGAGTAAGTAGAGATTTTTTTTGCATTGCAATCTCCTATTGCATTTTTTTTTCTAATTATAGATTTATAGTAAAAGAAGGATAGAAGAGGGTTGAATTATGAATCGTAACTCGAGTGATCACCACTGAGAGATGGAGGACTCGAAAGGGAACTAGAATTGTTGCTAGCGACACTTTTTCTCGGGGCTGATTGCATGTCCACCACCTTTACAGGCCATGTCGCGCGATAAAAAAAAGAAGAAAAGGCAAATCAATATTACCACAGTGTAACAATGTAAAGGGCATAAAAAAAACAGAAGAAATTAAACTTACCTTAAGGATGTCATGCAAAGAAGACATACTCCCGAGAGGACTCGGCGAGACAGGAATTGAGGGCGGTTGTTCCTTTGGTTTTTGTGGCGCCAAACGTTTTGTACCTAAAATGGTTGGAGACATACCCATTAATGGTCAATTACAGTTAAATAATTAGAAAATTACTTATAATGCTTTATTGATTGTAAATTCTGATAACACACGCGATACAAAAGAAAATTCCTTGAGAAAAGACAACTATTTGGAAATTTTTCTTTTTCTTCTTTTTCTCTATAAATAAATACAATTACCACTATATTTGATGTAAACAGACATTTATAATAATTAACGACAATTTTAAGGCAAGGTTGAAAATTTTAAATAAATAATCTTAATAGAAATAAATTGTTTTTTAGTGAATTCATAATTTCCCTATAACTCTAATTAAATTGAGTGATTTAAATCTTTCATTACTTAAAAAAACGTAGTAATAAGCTTGTAAAAGCTTATGGGTGGTGTGATTCTTTCTTTACAAATTAAGGCTGAGATAAAATCTGTTTTTTTTTTCTCTTAAATTTGTCAATGCAAAATGTTGCACAGAAGCAAGTTAATGTAATAAAATAACTAGTGATAAGTCTAGATAAGCTTGAGATTTTTTACAGGCGACCTATGAGTTTAATTATTAGTTGAATTTTTATTGTAATGCCTTCGGCACAACTTTTAGCTCGGTATAATTTCATAAAATCAAAATTCCCGTCCCTTTCTTTCTCAAAAGATTTGCATAAGTTTGTTCCACTTTTTCGGTCTCAAAATTGGACTGAACTAAATTTAATTTGGTGTGATGTTCAAAAGAAGAAGAAGAAGAGTGCGAAAGAGTAGGATAGACATATGCAAAGCTTTTAAGAAAGAAAGGGATGTGAAATTAGACAATACGAAATTTTCCTGATCTAAAAGGTGTGTCGGAGCCATAAAGAATCCGAAAGAGTCCAATTTATTCTTTTCGGCCAGGCCACCGAGAACCGTTTGCTCGACGCGATACTTTACCCACAAATTTCAACTCACAATCGAATTTTCACGCATTCCGAGTTGCAAGCAAGTTCTGTAAAGAACCTCAGAGACCTTAACCCTTTAAGGACGACTGGGTCACCCGTGAGCCATAGAGAAAATAATTTTTCCTGACTACCTGAAGTTATTCCTTTCTAATGTTTTTACCAAATCACAAAGTAGAAAGATGTAGGAATCTAGGATATTTTCTGCAAATCTCCAGCTACTTGCTATATAAAAAATATTTAAGCTCAAAAATCACGAATTTTCAAATTTTCACATTGATGCTTGAATTTTAATATTTTTAATATTCCTAATTTTTTTTAAGCAAAAACCTCTTATGACTAGAAACTATAATAACTACACATAATATTTCTCAACAAAGTAAAAATTGTAGTTTATTGGTATTTTCAGGAAAGATTCATAATTTTCATGGGTCATATATGACCCAATCGTCCCTAAAGGTTTAAAAAACACCGAATCTGTCACTAGTGGATTTCCAAGATTTGAGGTTAGAATGTTTCACGTTTTTGTTTATGTGTGCGCAAAATAGTTAATTATTCGTGTAATTTTTTGTAATAATATCAATTAGCTGAGATTTCCCAGTGCAATACTGACTGAAGAAGGTAATATTTTGATAATTTATAAGATACTTCTGCGTGTATGTTGTAAATTCATAACTTTTTATTCTTGTACATGACTTCAAAAATGAAAAAAAAATTTCATGATCCATGAACCCGAAATCATCCACATATTATGCCCGGAAAATAGCGATGATGCCGATATTCTGGTTCTGAACGAAAGCGACATAATATATTTGGAACAAGACGTGGATGAAGTGGACTTTGAAGTCTTCATCGAAAACGCATCAACTCCGTAAGAACTCCCGCCCGGATCCACAGCAATGTGCAACTGTACGTCTTAAATTCCCAGAGACAAGCAACATTTCATCTACCCATTACCTTCAAACATGTTTCGAAGAAAACTCAAGTGCACATGGTGCTATCAGAAAAAATGATTATAAGACCAATTGTATTTGTGAGGCATGCGACATTTATCTCTGTGTTACCAGTACTCGCAATTGTTTTGATGAATATCATAAAAATTAAAAATGAAATAAATAATACATTTTTTCATAAAAACAATTGTTTTTGTGTACAAGTCTTCAAGAGTCTTTGAGACCAAAAATTGAATGAGATATTTTTTAAAATTAATTTTTGATCGGTTTAATTTTTACTCGTACTCTAAATATTTTTTTTATTATTACAAATATATTCAAGTTACTTATCTTTCAAAAATAACAGAGCAAACGAGTAAACTGGTCGTCTGGAAAAGTTTGTGCTTTTTTACCTTTAAGGACGATTGGGTCATATATGACCCATAGTTTTCCAGGACTCCTAGGGATGGGAAAATTTATTTTTAACCATAAATCTCTTATTTAGGCTAAAATATCGAGGGAAACTTGATTTCGTTGAATTTCGCTCAGCGGAAAACTTCTCGTCCTTAAAGGGTTAAGCTTATCAGGACTTATCACTGGTTATCGTTTACTATTCTATTTAAAATATTTGAAATTAGATAGACAATAAATGAAAAAAAACCTTGAAATCGGTTAATAAACAATCGAATAATTTCGATATACTAAGGGTTGCGGTACACGGTAAAAACTTTTGGACACTGACCGAAATACTTCGAAATACGAACACTTCCGGATTTTTTTCACTTCCAACCTAAGTAATGGTATATTTGAGTAAAATACGCTCTTATATGAAAAAGTGTATCAATAACGGATTTTTGTCCAACAAAATGGCTGCAAAACATGACGTAGACGTAGGCCATATCACAGAGATCAGACTACGTATCTAGACATGATCCAGTGGCAGGACTATCAAATCCGGACTCCAATCACAGTTTATTACCATTTATTGCTGTATTTAGGCGAAAAAATCGCGTTCGACGAAGTCTAAACTATTGGCTAGCCTTTCAAACTAATCAAAATCGATATCCTAAGCAACAACAGCTTCAGGGCATGATTTGAAAAATCATTTGGAAAATTTTGGGGACGATGCAAAATAGTGGAAAAGGGGGAGGGAGATGGATATGATATCATCAACTTCTAGCCGACTACGGGCATTTAATCTTTGCCGTAAACCGCTTGTCGATATCTCTTTCCGTTTTATCTCCAGAAGTGGTTATACAGTATACCGTACGGGGGACGTCTACGAAAAATCGATTTTTAGTGAGTATCATATCCGTGATGTTTGTGTGACCAGATGTGTAGGTAGATACAAAGTTTGAATCCGATTTAACGAGGTCGGATTTCACTTCGAACTACAAAAGCTAAGATTGTAAAGAATCTCAGCTAAAAAAGCTCAGTTTGCGAAAGCAAATTTGGTGGTACTTATATGAAATATACTTGCTCATTTTTTGATTAGCCTAGCCCCAATAAAATGTAAAGCATATTCTAAAATCGGAACATACAACCAGAGAAGGGACGTTTCCACCGTTTGGTCCTGGAGGTGGGACTCAACGCTGAGACGACGGTGGACGCATGACCGCATCCGAGTATTATTAATAAGGGCGATTATGAAAGAATCACACCTAATTTTAGTATTTAAATTAATTGAACACTTTAATCAAAGATTATTTTCGATTTTCCTCCCATCCTGACGAGTATAAACTCCACAAACAAAAAATTGTGGTAAAATAATTTAAAGAAAAAATGTATGTTCTATGTAAATGGTCAAAATCTTATTTAATCAACTTTAAAATATTTATATACAAAAAGGAGATTGAATAGAATAACTAAAATCGAATTAAATTTTTTTATTAGTCTTTTTTTATATTCGTTTTGCAATAGAAAATACAAAATTGAAATAATATATTTTCTTTCGGAACTCAACTACAATTTTTTTTGAATCTTTTCTTTTCAAAACTGTGTTCAAATTGAAAATCTCTCAAAAAAAAAAGAATGCATTCACAGTTGTTAAAAAAAAAATTGACGAATAGTGAAAGTGAAAAGCTCATAGTATATACCGGCAATTTAAAAGCAAAACGAAATATAATAAATGAGCACTTAGCATGAAGAGAGCATCATGCAAAAAAAGAGAAATAATGAAAATGGTATAATTGAAAATGTACATTGACCTCGCGATGATGGACCCTTTAGATATATTCTCAAAGTGATCACCGTTCGGGGAAAGGGTTTGATCTAAAAGAATGCAATAGAGAATGGACAGAGAGAGAGATGACTAACTTTGTAGAAAAATATTAAAAGACTCACCGCTAAGTGAAGCCAAAGCACTGTTTGAGGAAGTTGGAGGTGGAGGAGCAGATCTATTGGTAGTCTAAAAGGGTACAAAAAGAAATAAAGTTATTAAATAAATTTAAATTTACCAAACATTCTGTAATAATGTCACTGTCAGTAATTTACATAAAGAAGTTTTTATAATAATCGTGTGATTTTTAAAATTCAATTAAAAGTAATTTGTATTCACTGCGTGCGATATTGTAGTGAAAAATTATTCATGATTGAATATGAAGATAATAATTTGGCCATCAGTTTACCTTTTGTTGAATTGTTTGATCGGCAGTTTCGATTGTTGTTGGAAGATCCAGCAGTCTTTGTTTCTGGATCCCATCTCCAGGCCCCATGTGAGAGATATGATTGAAATTGGTCGGCGCCGAGATCATCTTTGAGCGTCTATCAGTTCTATAGAAAAAAAAAATCAAATTTATTTATTTTTATTTACAGACTATTTTTTTCATTCTTTATTTATTGTCACTTACGTTCTGGCATTTCGATTGCCCTCTCTGAAAGAAAATCGCCTTTTGGGCTTTAATTTTCCCACTGGATCTGTATTTGTGATATTGATCAATTCTCCTGCAAATAAAAAAAAAGACAAAACCAATTGAAACACCTAGCATTAATATTTTTTTTTTTCAAATTATCCTTACTTGTATGAATATTTGCCAAATAAATTACAATTGGAGAATCTACCAAATAACTGAGAGCAATATTTCCGTAGCAATTCAATGGGACAGATCGCTTGAGTCCAATCGATTGAACCCAATCGGCTGTCTGACAATTGAAAACATCTAAATGAGTTTCGCAGAAAAGTAGCAAATGCCCATCAGAATATGCTAAAAGAATTAAATATATTTTTTTTAGTAAATTTCTCCCTTGATATAAAAAAGAAATAAATTAATTAAACTTACTTATATGAGTGGGAACTGCAGGATACATTATCTCTCGATCACGTGATTTTCTTCCATTGAGATCTACGTAAATTGCTAGAGTTTGGAACACTAAAAGCAATTCACCTGGAATTAAATTAATAAAATTTTTCTATTATCTACCAAATAAGAACAAAAGGATTATAAATTTACCAGGAGATCCTTGACTTGACTGAATTTCAATGACACGACATGCATCTACAGCTGAATAATTGAGAAAAGCGCAAATTTGATTTTCCGGATGAACAAGTGCTAAAAGATAAAAAAGTAAAGAATAGAAATTATTTCAGATTTTTTTTTTTAATATTATAATCTTAATTTTGTATGGTGATAGTTTTTTTCTGATTCTTTTTTTTAACTCTTTAAGAACGAAAGGGGACACCAAGGGTGAAATGATAACTTTTCGATACTATCGAATCGACAGTATCGATAAATCTGTATCACTTAGATTAAGTGAAGTCCGTTTGCCCATCTGTCCGGCTTTTATCACGCCTAGAGCCTAAACGATTAGAGATAAACACTTGGGATCTTCGAAGCCCCCCCCCCCCCAGGAACCGTTCACGTGCCCCTCATTTCTACCACACCTTTCCCTTCCCCTCCAAAATAATGTTTTTTGGATTACTCGAAAATACGTCGCGTCATTTTTTTTCATTTTTGAATGTTTTAGAGATAAATCCGATTCAATGCGGATAAGATTGTTTTAGATTAAATCCGATTCGATGCGAAAGTCCTCATTCCCATTTTTACTGAAAAGGCTTTTTGATTCCTCGAGTTTTCCGATCCAATTTTTGGGTTTCTCGAGTTCCGCGAAGCCTTTCTCAGACAATTGTCAAAGATTTCCCAATATGAGTAACTCCTTGCCGCCATTTTAATCTAAAACCATACTAATGCTTTAGCTCAATTTTAATCAATTTTTGCGGATCGAGTACGCATTTTCATTAAAATTTAGGTAAGGGTAAATTTCCTAATTCAAAACCATTTCCAGACGCTTTAACTTTGACAGAGGATTCAACACATTAACTTCATATTTTTTCTGAAGAGAATTACATAAATTTGCTCCTTGACTCTTCTAGAATGTTACTGTTTAGTGAAAATTCCTTTGACACTAATTTGAAAACTTCTTAAATACAAGAAAAATACGCGAGCGTAAAATGCTTCTATTGGAAACATATTAATCCAAATGGAGACAAGGGAAAGTCTCTAATTGGAGACAAAGAGTGTAAGTGAAACCGCGACGAAAGGCTTCCAAAATCTTGTTGAGTTGCTCTTGAGGGTAGAATTTGTTCTTATTCCTGGTCTTTTAACCTTTCCCATCTGAGACAATAAGAAAATCTCTCCAAAAAAAAAAAAATCATATCTCCGGTGATACCTATTGAAGCATTGGCAGACACTTCAGAAAAACCCTTTTTGTTCACGATATAGGTAATTATTTCATTTGAAAACTTCACGTACCGTTAACAATAAAGATTAGCACTTAATTTAAATAAAATTAGCCAGAAATCTGACAAAAATTATAAACGAAATGAATAAACAACAGTCACCTAATTGTGTTTTTTCATTGGAAAACATGGTCGATCGATGAAAAATTCGATGGTAAAAAGGTACACTTTTAATTTTTCTGAGAAATTAACAAATTAAAATTTGTGAATATGAATGGATTTTCGCTTTATTTGAAGCAAAATTAACAAAATAATGAAACTGTGGTATAGAAAATATAAAAATATAATAATATAGTATTGTATTTATCGTGAAAACAATTATGTTTCCATTTAGAGTAGCGAAAAATTTCCATTTGGAGCAGGTTTTTAATTAGTTTAATTTACCCTGCACTGAGAAAAATAGAGGGTGTGAATAACTTTTTTCCTCATAACTTTAACACTTTTTAGGTGTAAAAATATATCAGCATTTTTTAATGTTAATTTTACACATTTTTATGGTTAAATTAACATGAAAAAGGGTAACTTTAACCCCCAATACACCTAAAAAGGGTAATATTTACACCGATTTCGGATCAATACTGCAGGGTAAAATTAACATTTCCGGAATGTTATTTTAACTTTTTCGGATTTCTCTCAGTGTACAATTCACGAAAACTGGATAAAATTTTTGCATTCTAATTTGTGGAGTATTGAAAATTGAGGAAATTATATTAAACTTTACAAATTATTCTAAATATACTTACACATGGCTTGAGCGTCTCCATGAAGAAGCAAATAGGCAGTGAATCCACTTTGATGACCCACAACGAGACGGGAATCAGTGAGAATCTGCAGACTCTGCACGGTAAATGACACAGAAAATTCACAAACTTTGTGGTGTCGACATTTGTTCCTGTTCACTTCGTAAACAACTATTTGGGATATATTGTTCTGTCGCTTCAGTGCAATCACAATGCTGTAGACATTCTGTGAGAAGCGACGCAGTAAACCCGTACAAGCTGTGATGCAATTCTTCGATTCTGCCACTTTTATCCACTCTACATCGGGTGTTTCAAGTCCACGAATTGGCAGGAGGCGCATATGTCGTTGTTTCCCACACAACACTGCAATTATTTGTTCTTCCATAATGTACCACAATTGGATGATCTTTTTGGATTCTCCAATGCGTGCCACTTCGTTGCGATCGAGATCAACACAGAAGAGACCATCTTCTGTACCAATAAGCAATCGATCTGGATCTATGATTACGGCACTCAAGGCATTGCGAATGAGCGTCAGAGAGCTATCGATCACTTCACGAACACGAAAGATTGCCGTATTGGGTAGATTGTTGCGTTTAAGGATACGATGTAGTTCACTGAGGGCTACCACCCATTTGGCCCTTTCTGACTCCGAATCAGCTAGCATTAGTGTTTGCAAAGAAGATCCACCGTCCAGAAGAGAAGTCGTTATCTGCATAAAAATATCCGAAAAATATTCGAAAAAATAGAAAAAGTTTGATTTAATTAAAATTACACTGGGAAAAAAGAGGGTGCGATTAACTTTTTTTCCTTATAACTTTAACACTTTTTAGGTCTAAAAATATATCAACAGTTTTTAATGTTAATTTTACACATTTTTAAGGGTAAAATTAACATGAAAAAGGGTAACTTTAACCCCCAATACACCTAAAAAGGGTAATATTTACACCGATTTCGGATCAATACTGCAGGGTAAAATTAACATTTCAGGAATGTTATTTTAACTTTTTCGGATTTCTCTCAGTCAGTGTACTTACACGAAAAATACAAGGAACATCTCGTTTCGATGCATGAATAACGTCACTTTCGCGAACGCCGGTAACCGTAAATTCTGGGTCTCTCATGTCCAAAACCTACAAGGAAACACATTGTAAAATTCATCGAAAAAGAAATATAGTTAATATTAAAATATACTTGAGACACGTAGACACTTGGTAATGCACTTTTGTCGGTTGATATATCATAGAGGAAGAGCTTAAAATCACATACGACAACAAATTGACGAATCCATCCCCTCTTAACCACTCCTGTTTTGGGAACCTGTTGAAGATTTTTCAAATTAGTTAAATACTTCGTCCTTTGGATTAGCAATTGTTATAAATTCCTCAATATCTAAATCAACAATTCTTTTACAATCTGTGTGCTTCTATATTGTTGCAAGAATTTCCGGTATAGGTGTAATGAGGAATTTATGATAATTTCTGATCCAAGCGATGGCTTTTTAGAGTAAATTTGAGGGGAAAAAATAGGTTTTACCTTAACATATCCCTCATAAGCTGTGCCAATTCCTCGTGTAGGATCAATTCCGAGGGGACGTTTCGTCTGATCCGTTGGCACGGGACATTGAATCGGTACCTTCTGGCAGCATACCATGTGACAAGCGAATCCGCACAACTCACACACAACACCCTGTCGTGTCAATCCGACCTTAAAATATTATTAAAAATTAATAATGTGTAATCCGAAAATCAAAAAAAAAAAAGATACAGAAAAATTATGCATTGTTTCTGAAGGCGCGACATTAACTTGAAAGTGTGAAAACAACTTAGAGCAAGTCGGAAAATTATTATAAAACTTAAGACAATTATTGTAAAAGCGAAGCTTATATTGATTTTTAATGCTATAACTCTTTCGCATATTTTGGAACTCGCAGTACCCAAAGGAAACTATGGGAATTCTGGTTAAACTCAAAAGATTGCCAAAAATATCTTAGGGTTAGGGGAAAGGCTCATAATTTTGCCCAGTTTCTTATTTTGGACACTTTGAGGATAAAATTGGACACTAAAAATAAATTGATTAAACTTATGGATTTTTATGCCAATATTTAATGAATAATGAATTCTATCTAAATATTTGTTCTTTTTGGAAGATTTTAACACTAAATACGTTAAATTTTGAATATGATTTGAGTTGAAATTGCTTTGTTGAAAATTCAGTGTGAGCAATTGCTTACGAGAAATATGACAGAACTTTGTGTTTACTTCAGTCTTATTTAGCTGTGGTGAAGTACTAACAATGTTTCTTCGCTTTTTTTGAGTGATATTATTGAATATTGTGCTGATTCACGTTAATGGTGATTTGTACTTTTGACCTGAAGTGAGATTTGCCTTGTGAATTAGATTTTTCGTGTGAAAAATGGGAAATTTTTTAACACATTCACTAGTGAGGTGATACTCCTTATTTAGGACAGGTGTTTTTCTAACGAAATTTTGTGAAGTTTTAGCTTTTGTTATGACTAGGTTGAACAAATGCCTGAAAAAAGAAAGGAGCATCATCTCTATGAAAGAGATGTAGCGAGAAAAGCCTTGAAAGGCTCCCGGAAAAGCCAGGGAATGAGCGAATCCGCACGTACTTGGAGTACCGAAGTCAACTCACTTTAATGAATGATATGGAAAGTTTCCGGGCTTCTTGTGATATTCTACGTTTCCCTTACATGAAAAGGAAGAGGACTTGGTAAGATTGGTTCATGAAATGAAGAACAATGGGCATCCTGTTGAGGCGGGTTAGCTGTCCAAATTTACAGCCAAGTTGTCCAAATTAATAACCAAGTTGTCCAAAATAAGAGTCAAATTCACCTCTACATGTCAATTCATTTTTAAACGTATTAAAACTAATTTTAGTAAAAATAATACGATAAACAGCTTGCTAAGTTTCTAAACAACCCTTCTGAAAAGAGAGTAACAAAAAAAGTCAATTAGTATCGAAAATATCGCACTTCAAACTTGGAACATCGATGCTTATAAGCAGACTGTACAAAATTATGAGCCTTTACCCTATGTACCCCAAAAACCATGTGAAAAGGTAATACATGAATAGATCTTTTTCGTGAGTTCGAGCATTCCACAAAGCTGGAACGGTTTGCCATCTCTTTTTTTTTTGAAGATTTAAAATTTGCAAAATTGACGGGAGAAAAATAGACTTAAGAAATACTTACCATCAAAGATGTACAGTGATTGCATTTAGTTGGACTACTGAATGTTCTAACGAGGAACTGATGAATCTTTGCTGATGGTGTAGTCCTGACACTACTCAAGTATCCACTGTGTTGATTTGTTGAATTCTCACTGAGATCACTCTTTGAGCTATTGCGACTGTGTGATTGGTTGTCGTAGCTCTGAGCATTTTCACTTGTCTCATTCAGATACGTTGGTTCGGTATTGCGATAAATCGATTGGGCTTGTTTCACTTTTCCTCCACTTTGTTTGCTCAGCATCAGTGAGCTCATGCTTCCATCAGCAGGAATTGACGTTGTAGATTGATGTTGTTGCTACAGTGGAATTATTAAATAATAGACAAGATTTTAATAAAAACAAATTCTAAAAAGAACTGATTTTTTTTTTAAAATTATATTACAAAATAACATATTTTTGTTTGATCAATATTGTAAGGGGAATGTTTCTTGACATTGTAAATCTTGAATAAACATATAGGAGGAGAAGGCTTTCACGCTTCGCAGGAACTCTGCCTTTGAACACGTCATATTTTTGCCATATTCTTTTTATGAATATGACCAAATTTTTTCTTTGATCGAGCATTGCGGAATACTCAAACTCACGAGATAGAGCTCTCCGTGAATTAGTTTTTCGCATGATCTTTTTATGCTTACTGATCTACTACACTAAGAAAAAAACGGGGTGCGATTAACTTTTTTTCCTCATAACTTTAACACTTTTTAGGTCTAAAAATATATCAACAGTTTTTAAAGTTAATTTTACACCTTTTGAGGGTGGTTAAATAAACATGAAAAAGGGTAACTTTAACCCCCAATACACATAAAAAGTGTAATATTTACACCGATTTCGGATCAATACTGCAGGGTAAAATTAACATTTCCGGAATGTTATTTTAACTTTTTCGGATTTCTCTCAGTGTAGAGATCAAATTCATTCATAAATCACAAAAGCATTTCAAAATCAAAATTTTGTAAATAATTGATCATTTTAGAATGTTCCGGCGTGAATTACAAGCTTACGGACAGTCGAAAAATGTAAACACGAGAGATTTAACCGATTCATTACTAATTTTAATACCAGATAAACTCTGATTTTCGAAAATTCAAGATGGCGATTTTTTTTATATCTTAGCTGTATGTTTGGGCGAAATGTCCGCCTGGATCCCCTCTAAAACATATCCAAAAACAAAAGACATCTTAGGAGCCGTTTTCGAAATAAACTAAAAAAAACATAGTTTTGGAGGAGATAGAGGAAAGTGGGCGAAGGGGGTGGAAATAAAAATAATAATAATGATCCTTCACTGAGAAAAAACAGAGATTGCGATTAACTTTTTTCCGTTATAACTTTAACACTTTTTGGGTGTAAAAATATATCAACATTTTTTAATGTTAATTTTACATCTTTTAAGGGTAAAATCAACATAAAAGAAGGGTAACTTTAATCCCCAATACACCTAAAAAGGGTAATATTTACACCGTTTTCGGATCAATACTGCAGGGTAAAGTTAACATTTCCTGAATGTTATTTTGACTTTTTCGGATTTCTCTCAGTGTTGGTCGACTTATGAGGGGTCCTCAGAAGATCCAAAGTTCGGATCTCTTACCGTTTCGTCTCCATATGGGTAACAAGTTTACGCACAGCAAAAAAGAATATGTATTTAAAAAAGATTGGTCATTTACGGGTACTTAACCGATTCAATACCGATTGTGACAGATGCAATCGAGTTGAGAAATTCAAGACCTTTCCAAAAAATCTAAATTTAACCAAATCGGTTGAAAAATAGACCATCAAAATAGTAAAAATTTTTCCTTAAAAAATTCAAGATGGCGATTGTTTTAGGTCACATGTATCTTTGGACGGAATATTTGTCTGGACCACCTCTAAAACATGTCCAAAATTGAAAGAAATTGTAAGATCCGCGAGCGAGAAAAAAGGTCTGGTTATATTTTTTTTTTTAGTGGGGGTCACCGAAAACCGGAACTTGATATCTGTTACCGCTAAGCTAAGAAGAGTTTGAAATTTCGAAATCAAGGCGTATGCGAAGCCTGAAAGCCTTCCCCTAAAATGATATAATAAAATATTGTTTAACATTAAAAATACGAACCATATTTGAAATGAGCGTTGATGTAGTATTTGGTGTAGAGCTTTCGGTTGATTGCCTCAAAAAGTGATCCAAATAGGCCATTTGCATGGACTGACGATCTAGGACTGAGTTTATTAGCAATCATTACTGACAATTCATCAATAAAATAGAACCTTATTCATCAGGCTCTCACCATCAAAAGATGATGGTATATAATTGTAAAATTATAATGTAAAATTTATACTCTGCCTTAGATGCAAGTAAAACAAATATTTTCAAAAACAAGAATCAGTAAATTATGCCTATATTTTATTTTGTTATAACATTGTTATAAATATCAACTACAAAATTGTAAAAGAGAAAGAAGACTAGAGTATTTTTTTATGTATAAGTTGTGATTAAAGAGTGTTTTTTTTTAATATAAAATTGAGTAGATATAATTTTTTTGACATGCAACTAATACTCATTTTAATTAGAGATTTACAGTGGAAAAAACTCAATAACAAAGAAAAAGATATTACAAAAAATTGCTATATTCACAGTCTCTTTGAGTTGTTCATTTTTTTTTCATCCCATATTTCAGTCATTGCTGCTTTAACACATGCATAAAAATCATCCTCAAAATAAATAAAAATAAAAATAACTAGAAAATAATAAATTTCCATCCAAAAACAACATCCAAAGAAAATCAACAATTTTTGGTGTATAATTAATTTTCACATTGTTATCTTTTCTTTTTTTTTCTAAATGGAAGAATGTGTGGATCTGGTCCTTCTTGTGACATTCTCGACATCAACACTTTGAGTCACTTCTAAAATTGGCAAGAAGTTCTGTGGATCCCAAAAAAGGAGAAAAAGAACTGAATTAACATCAGTTAACTTCAATGTGAAAAAATATCACCCATTTGCGCTCTATAACCAATTTCTAATGTGAATTCTATTTTTTTTTCAATTTTAACTAAAAAAGCGCGAAACATGTTTCATGATTTGCATTTTTTTCCTTATTAGTTTTGCAGCGTGTGTCTACAGAACTTTCTCTCTAAGCAAGATCACAGCTCAAAACAAAAAAAAATCAGAAGAACACGTTCTGAATTTCACATTTTCCAATCCCTAGAGGCGCGCTACAACACAAAATTTTGCTTTTGAATATATTTTTTTTCTTTTCAGAAGATGCTTAAGAAATAGGACAATAAGGCGAAAATTAGTGACAAAGAAAATGTAGACAAAACACAATAAAATGTGAGGTAATTAATTAAGTAAAAATCAGTTTTTTAAAACTCTTTCTCATATTCTTTTTTTAATAGACTTTAAAAAATCAGCAGACAAGAAACAAACAGAAATTGTTTAACAAAACTTCATTTGCACACAAAACCTTCTTTTTGAGCTATTAAAAAAAAAGAAAACACAACTATAATTTTGAAATTGCTTTGTGGGGCAAGAAACAAAGGGGAGGGAGGTCACAGGGGACACCCATAGTGTGAATTTTTCACATTAGAGATAGTTGTCGGAAAAATACAGCCAAATGCCCCAAACACAGAGAGTTAGTCCGAAACAGATTGAAAACTTTCTCTCTCGCTTCACATTGAAGAATTGCACGATTCGTGAGAGTTTTTCTGTGTAAAATTTGATTGTGGCGCAATTTTGAGCTTTTGTCGGTACATCCACCTTCTTCACCTCCCCAATGATCACATCATCAACATTTGGCCCCTTCGCCAGCTTCTTCCGAAGACCTCCCAGCGATATAAACCCCTTTCTTCGACCCAAACGCCTTTCGTGGCTCAACATTGACGATGATTCTTTTGCAAGAGACACATCTGACGATTTCATGCATTCATCATCATCGAGATGCAGAAGTCGCGATGACATCTCACATATCTCCGCATCATTATAAACTGAATACGAGACAACAGATATCAATGGAACAAATTAGATAGTCAAAGAAAATTGCTCAATATCTGTCTGAGGGTGACACTAACAGAGAAAAAAAACCAGAACGTGCAAAAAGCCATTCAACACAAGAATGTTGTTAAAGGATGAATTGTTAATATTGGCTTTTCAAAATTTTCGAACTGACTACAAATTAAAAAAAAAACATTTTTAAAAGAAAATACAAAATGCAAAAAACGTTAAAGAGTAATAACTTTTATGAAGTTATATCACTCTTCTAATCAAAAACTTTTTTTTTAATATTATACCTCAAAAACAAAAAAACACTAAAATATGTGGCAGTTCTCTTTGACCACATTATTCCTCTTTTAGCTTTAGACATTTTTGTCAAAATGCAAGATAGAGGAAATTTTCATGTTGCCACTACTTTGCAGATTTTTTCGCAAAACTTATCTTCCTTACGAATTGGTTTATGTTCTAAGCTTCTGATCATAACCATTACCGAATTGCATTTTACGTCTTATTACAAAAATCTCACGTTGATTCGAAAATCAAGAATTTGGGGAAGGAGATGCTTTATTAGAGTAAAATACCATAAGTGTTCTTTTTTTTATTTTTCAATTAAAACTGTTTCGATACTATAAAACAATATTTTTTTATGATACGATTGTACGCTATTTTGTTAGCGGATTTTTGAAAACGCTTTTTGAGTCTCTCTGACCTCTTTTAATAGGGAAATGCACATAAGTTAGAGTTTTTTTCTGCTTTAAGCTTTTCATCTAAAATGGTTCTCTAAATTACGAGGCTAATAAATTAGTTGTTCTTCGTGATTTTTTATTTTTATTTTTGTTTTTTTTTTTGAAAACAAAGAAACGGTCGATTTTTTTTAATTTTTGGAATATCCTAGTACATTTTTAAAATATTTAAACAAGCTGTTTTTGGGAAAAATACACCACAAAATGACGGACTAATGGGTAGTGATTCCAATAACGGTTAACCGTTTCCGAAAAATCGGTTACCAACACTATTCTAAAGATGGTTTTAAAACCGGTTTTTAGAGATGAAACAGATTTAAAACCGTCTTCTTACAGAAATTTTAAAATTTCTCTTAAGCTTTAGTTTGTTTTTTTTTGAAATTCAAAATACACTGCAAAATATTTTCTTGACTTTAGAAACCAACGTGAAGTGCAAATGATTCTAAGTGTAATGCGTAGTGTGGTAGTAATGTTGATAATATATGAAGGATAGTAGGTTTCCTGTACGTTTCATCCACTCTTGACGAGAATTATTTGCTTAAAGCTTATCGGAAATTATTTCAGGACTTCTTCACTTGAAAATATTTGGTCTTTTAAACAAGACTAAAAAATTAAATACCAATTTTTTTTGTTAAAATTTGGTATTTATTAGTTTCACAATCGATGAAAGTAGAAAACCCCAATGGTTTTCTTTTATTTTATTTCTTATTTTTTTCCAAAATGCCAATGGAATATTTTCTATGAAATTATTTGTGAATTTGGTGTAAATTATAATCACGATTTTCATGATAGATAATACTATATAGATAATAATAATAATAAAAAATAAAAAATAGATAATAAAATTATGCATCGGTGTGTTTTCTGTAGAGAATGATCTAAAAAATAACTTTAGAAACCATTCCAAACCGAAAAATCTGCATTTTTGTTAAAAAGAAACTGCTCTCTCGTGGAGTTCGAGCAGTTAAAAGAATAATTTTGACAATACTTTTACAAGTTTATACAAAAAACTCTATAACGAATATACACTAACGGCCAAAACATTAAATACACCCTTCGTAAGCTTAAATACACGTGATTTGGACCGAGAAAACGCTGTAATATCCAATTCTATTGACTGAAATAGTTTCATATATAAACCTAAGAACAGTTTTAAACAAGATTTGAGAAAATACATGAGCTACAAAATTTATAATTTGAGGATCAGTCAAAAATTAGCTTTTTGGAAAAAAATGCAAAAGTAGCCCCACATTCTAAAACTGATCTAATCTTTTAATAATCATTTAATATAAGCTAAATACTATTAGTAAATATTATTAAGAGTCAGAAAAACTGAAAATAATACCGAGGGAATATTTTTGATACGGATTGTGGTCGGTTTCCGGTATGATGTGTTCTGAAAGGGGTTTCTTCTTTGAATATTGAAATTTTCAGCCCAAATTCTACTTTTTCATATATTTTTTATTATTTTTCAAAATACTATTTATTATTGTTGGAATTTCATTTCTTTTACTTCATTATTTTATTTAAATAAACATGAATAAAATCATCAAATTTAGTTTTCCTCGAAGAATCCTCCTTTAACTTTAATAAGCGCCTCACATATTCGAGGCATCCTGTTGATCAATTTCTACAAAATGTCTGAAGGAACTTTGCCCACAGATCCTGAAGTGTTTCCACCAAAATTGGAACTGATGTCGCGCCTAATCTCGAACCATCTGGTCTAGAAAATCCAAGAGAATTCCAATGAGGCTACAATCGGGTGACTGGCGTGGCTAATGCATTCGGTTTATTGGGCGTGGGTTTCTTTTTCAAGAGGATAACGATCCCAAGCATTTCTCAAAGCTTTGTAGAGGTTTCCTTCTTGAAAAAGAGAAACGCAGGGTCCTAAACTACATGCATTAGTCACCCCAATCACCCAATTGTAACCACATTGAAATTTTCTGGAATTTTCTAGACCAGATGGTTCGAGAGAAGGCGCGACATCAGTTCCAGTCTTGGTGGAAACACTTCAGGATCTGTGGGCAAAGTTCCTTCAGACATTTTGTAGAAATTGATCAACAGGATGCCTCGAATATGTGAGGCGCTTATTGAAGTTAAAGGAGGATTCTTCGAGGAAAACTAAATTTGATGATTTTATTCATGTTTATTTAAATAAAATAATGAAGTAAAAGAAATGAAATTCCAACAATAATAAATAGTATTTTGAAAAATAATAAAAAATATATGAAAAAGTAGAATTTGGGCTGAAAATTTCAATATTCAAAGAAGAAACCCCTTTCAGAACACATCATACCGGAAACCGACCACAATCCGTATCAAAAATATTCCCTCGGTATTATTTTCAGTTTTTCTGACTCTTAATAATATTTACTAATAGTATTTAGCTTATATTAAATGATTATTAAAAGATTAGATCAGTTTTAGAATGTGGGGCTACTTTTGCATTTTTTTCCAAAAAGCTAATTTTTGACTGATCCTCAAATTATAAATTTTGTAGCTCATGTATTTTTTCAAATCTTGTTTAAAACTGTTCTTAGGTTTATATATGAAACTATTTCAGTCAATAGAATTGGATATTACAGCGTTTTCTCGGTCCAAATCACGTGTATTTAAGCTTACGAAGGGTGTATTTAATGTTTTGGCCGTTAGTGTAGGTAGCGAAAAGTCTTGGTATTATCCTTCCAATATTCTTTTCTTTAAATTTTCGGGAATGTTATTTTTCTTCCGCAATTCAAATTTTCTAAACTTAAGTTTAGCAAAATTTAACTAGTCATTGGATTTTGAAAATGTGAAAAAGTCTTTCGATTTGTTCGTCAAAACATTCTCTATAAAATTCTTTTTTTCTTCCATTTGCCAAGATCTAGAATAAAATTCTTAAGTATTTCCTCATGAAAGATTGTCAAAATTGAGAACTTTTATAACGTTTATAACCAATTTATTTTAAGAAAAATAAATTGTATGAAAAATATTTACTTTTACGATAATCTGCATTGCATTAGCTTTTCCACGGTATATATTGGATAAATTCCCAATAATTTTCATGCACTCTGAAATTTTCTGAATTATTTTAAAATCTTATTTTCAAAATAAAACAATAAAATAAATAAGTTCTAAACCAAATAAGAAAAATAATATATTGATGTGTTAAATATTTACATCAAAGTTTAAGTTTTCAAAAATTTCTCAAAATTCCATAATATAATCTTAAATATGAAACTGTTTAATCGGTTTCAGAGCTACCCAAAACCGGTTAACCGTCTATCCTAAAAACTCGGTTTTTTGGAATCACTAGGGGAAAGTACTCTCCCTTCGAACGTTCATGATTTCAAATAATGTGATTTTTCTTTTATTTTTCCTAAGAGACACATTTCTATTAACTATTAGTTAGTTTATCATAAATGATATAATTGCGTGATAATTATGCGTAAGTCTCTTAGGAAAAATTATATAAATTCACGTCATTCGAAGGCATGAACGTTCGAAGGGAGAGTACTTTCCCCTACTAATGAAAAGTTCATTTAAACCAAGAAAAACCAGAGAAAACCATTGTAACTGGAACTTTTTATTATTTTTTATATGTATATTTTAGGGCAAAATTTTGACTTCAACATGTTGTAATAAAAAAAATTCAAAGATTATTCAGATTCAAAAAGAAAATTTAATTGTGAAATTCTTAATTCTTTTCAGTCGGTCAATGACATTTTTTTTACTACGTTTCCCGCCACTAAAGTCGTAAAAAATGAGAGCAGAAAGGTGCTTTTAATGTATCTTCGGAAATACTGGGAATTTGCGCCTAAAATTTTTACTGTATCGTAGATGCGGGTGACTTTACTCCTGCTCTTTGTAGGATTTTTTTTTATTTTAGCACTTAAGTACTTGGATGACAACAAGTTTAACTCTACATACCAATAAACACAAAGGAAAAAGTTGAAAATTTTGAAATGAGGTATAATTTTTCAGAATTTTTCGAAATATTGCAAAGATAACATCGTCAAAAAAATTATTAGAGATAATGCTAGACTTATTGAGAAATCGAATAATAGGATGAAAATGACAGAAAATCTGAACTCTTATTTTCGGATGATTTGTTAATCTTAACCATCTGAACGAACCCAATTTAAAAAAAGTTTCTTTATAGTAAAATGCCTAAAACGGGCATTTTAATTTATGATTCGGGATTTCTGATGTTTTCCTAATAGGATCGCAAGCCAATTTTGCCTATCAAATGAATTGTAAATATTTCTAGAAAGTTTCCACTTCAGTTTAAATTTCTAATCCAATAGTTGATTTACTGATTGGATGGATCAATCAAGCAATATAAAATTTTGAATAAAAACCAGGAAATATTGAATTATTTTTATTATTTCTCGTTGAACTGGATTCTTTTATTGTCATAATAATGTATTTCCACACATTTTTCTTTCTTTCAATTCAATTTGAAATATAGTTTGAAAAAAAGATTTAATACGTGAGAAGATATATGTACACAAAGGGAAGTGACAATAGAGGAAAATAGAAAAATTAATGCTAATAACACAAAAAGAAGCTTAAAACACTCTTCTAAAAAATAACATTGATTTCCTTCAAATTTTTTTTTAATCGTGATATACATCCCAATCCTGTTCTTCATGGAAAAAATCTACATTAAGCTTAAGAGGCATCTTAAGAATCTCATACATGTTAGGAAGCCTTGGCGAACAACCTTAACTGATACGAAATAGTTATTTACTGAAGAAAGTATTACAAAATGATTTTAAAAACTTACATCCTCCGCCCAATTCTGGCCTCTGTTGGATGTCCTGCAGCAGTCGATCCTTCCTCTTAAGTTCATTCTCTATGCAGCTGAGTCGATGGCGTGTTTCTTCTAGATCCCTGCAAATTGATCAATAATTTAAGTAGAAGCTGATGAACAAGAAATTATTGATAAATTTGGATAAAATCTAATCAGAATAGTTATGACTTTTTTACTGCTCGAATTGCAAGAGAGCAGTAAAATGTCAAGGGCAATTTTATTTTTATTTTTGAGATCCAATATTTTATCAGATTCTAAAAGATGAAACAGGGATATTTCTTTGTAAAGTATTTTTTTTACAGAATTACAGGTTCTTCTGCGCATTTGCTTTAACAAAAATCAAACAAGAAGTACGGTTGCGTTTGACCAAAGTCTGGAAAACCTCCTAAACTTTACAATCTACTACAAATAAGAGAAATATCACTCTTAAGAAATCATATCCTGTGGATATAATGCGACTGACAAAAATGCATTTGAAGGGGTGGCAAAGCGTTTCAGGCTTTGTGAAGTGTTCGAACTTGTAACTTAGATATCGTTGCGGATTTGGCAGGAGACCACGACATCAGAAAGAAAAAACAAAGCCTATGACAGCAAATATGACGGGAATCTCGTACAGCCAAAAGCTCACAGAGATGAGAAATCGTGCTCTAGAGTGACCTGGTGAAATAGTCGCAGGTAGGATAGTTGCTGCCCTTATACACTCACTCGAGCGCGGATGATAAACCCAAGCTTTCCACTTCTGTGAAAGCAAAAATACTCGACTTAATTCATTGCGAGTATGAGTTGCTCACACGAATTATAGGGATAATTTTAAACTCATCCAAAGCACGGCAATCACCCCATAAAGAGCACCGTGCAGCATCCCCTAGGCAGGGTATGCCTTAAAGCAGGTTCCCAACAATATGCTATCCCTCAGAAGTAACTTTCGCATCATTTACCGGTTCTCAACCGATTTAAACCGACTTGTAAATTACTCAAAAGATCCCAAAAAATAATTTAATGAAGTTATCACACTAGAAAATTTCACATTAAAGCTAAAGTGAAAAGTTGCTCATTAAAACTTCTAGAACCACTCGAAATCGCTGATTTAGTCAGGACACATTGCTAGAATTGCTCAATGTCACGATGGCAGACGGGTTGTCAGATGAGTGTTTTGTTTTTGAAGCATTTCAATCGTTTAAGCGAAAATGTGCAATTTTAGTGAAGAAGATAAAGTTTTTCTCCTGTACGCTACTTTTATGTCGTGCAAAAGGACCCGCTAAGCGAGAAGAAGGAGAATGTGGGCGAGAGATTGGCTTCTACTGCGACCTTCACATAGTGTCGTTGAAATTCTCTGGGGCGATTTTTTTGGATTAATAATTTTCTCCAAATGACTTCGGAGGAATTTAAAGAGCTGCTTCAAATCGTAGGGCTTTATTATCAAAAGAAGACTACGAAAATGAGGGAGCCAATATCACCCAAATACCGACTGAGGTGTGAGTTCCGGCGATTAGTGACTCAATTTGTCGCAAACGGTCTGAAAACCATCAGATCGGGTGCCTCTATTTTTGTATTCCTGGTAGTTGTAGTCCCAAATGACGGATACCTGATGCACAGCCTCCATTAATTCGGCCACCATGGCCACCATTTCATTTGTTTCATTTCAACACATTTTTGTTTAGCTTTTTTCTTACTCTTCACCGATCTTTTTCAAGGTCTTTTGTCCTTTCACTAGCAGGTCTTAGCACTACTTTTTGTCACAATTTAATCACGAATAAATTGGTGAGAAAATTGTGGCGCAATAACTACCCGAATGACTGCAATAAAGTAGTACCTGATGAAAATTTATTGAGTAAATTTTGCTCATAAATTTGCTCAATGCTAATTAATTTGCTCATTAATTAACAATCGTATTTATGCTATTTTAATTCTATTTAAACCATTTTTTGTGACTCGAGTCCACTTTCTTATCACTAAATGAATCGATTTCTAAAAGCTCTTGGCGAAAATTGCACATTAGGACACATATCAGCAACAATTAATGTTAATCACATTAAAATTTTAATGTGAATTTCTCTAGTGTAATACCACGGTAGAGTAATAATAAAATTGATTTTCGGACAAAAATTATTTATCGGTTTATAACCAGCTTATTACCGGTTCACAACGGATTTATAAATCATTCAAAACATTGCCCAAAACCTTGTCCCCGGCGAGTGGCCTTCAAAGTTGAAGCCAATTTCTTACTTTCGCATACAAATGCGTATGGGAATTTTTCTGCCCTCGTGATCGTTAATGCTAAATATTTAAAAAGTGAGAAGTTTTTCCGTATTATAAGATAACTTTCCGTATGGAGGGATAAATATACTAAATTTTTGTTTAAATACATTTTTTCCTTGAAGCACTGTGAGCTGAGTCCGAGATCAATTTAGGAATTGGCTTCAAATAGCTCCATATAAAAAGGCCAACTTGCCAGGCGCTTGCCCAAAACAACTTAGGACAAATAATATAATTGAATTTCGGGGCAATCATCTTATTGATGAACCCCTAATTAAAAAAAAAAAAAAATATATATATATATATATATAATTGAATTTCGTATAAAAATTAGTTATCGGTTATGAAATGGTTTATTACTGGCTCAAAAGCGATTGGAACCGATTCAGTTTTGTCGGAAATTCCATGATGATTTTGGAGGGGATGGGGAATGGTGGGAAGAAAATGAGGGACATGTTAACAATTCTTGGGTCGACTTATGAGGGGGTTCCCCTTAGTTCCCAAGTCGCTATCTCCAACCATTTGCCTTCTACGTGACGACATTTCTCAGGAATCGTCTGAAACGCGAAGATTTGTTGAGAAAAGTGGTCTCTGGGAAGTGGAAGGTAGAAGTTTTGGGGAGGTGAAAAAGTCAAGGGATTATACTGCTCTCTCCGTAGAGTTCGAGCAGTAAAATAAAATGTGTTGTCAAGTAAAAATTATGTCAAAATAATAAAGAAATATAGTTAAAACTTACTTTTGGGCTGCGATCCAATCAGCTCGGGTTCGACTCAACTCTTCAGAAATAGCAGCTTTGGCCTGAATCTCACACTGCAGTGAACTTTGCAAATTGAGCAATTCCATCTTATCCAGCTTCTGTGACCTTCTATTGCGCCAATTTTTGTCATTTGTATTCTGATGAATTGCACCAGCGTGCTTGAGGTATTCGAGTTCTTCAGTCATTTTGCTTGCCAACGCCTGCAAATAACTTCTGGCATCCTTTTCATCCGTAACCCATTGGATTATTTCAGAAATTTGGTGCTCCCATTCACATATTGCCATTCGTTTATTGCTGCAACAACGGAAGAAAATGCATAAATTTCCCAAAAGAATAAAAAAAAAGATTTATCACGAAGTAATGAAAAAAAATAAAACAAATTACCGTAAATCTTCCAGGCTACTATCTCTTTCAATTCTCTCTTCCTGCATTCGACGTAGTGTTTGATTAAGAATTTCTAATTCAGACAGTAATTTCCTATTGTCATCTTGTAGGACCTTCTTCTCATGCTCATGGCATTTCTTCATCTCTGTCATAATTTCTTCACTGTCCGTGAGTGATTCCAGACGTGTGGCATCTACTTTCTCACGTGCCTGCTGCAACTCTCGCTGCAGAACATTGACCAGCAATTCAGCTTCATTGAGTTGCTCTCGTAGAGACGAAAGTTCGATGTTATGTCGCGATTGTTGCTGATTGAGCTTCTCCGTGTAGTGTACTTCCAGTCGTTCCAACTCCAATCGGAAACTATCCGAAGTGAGTCCTAGTGATGATGATGATCCAAAATCCGAAGTACTACGTGCTTTTGCTTCAGCTTGAAGCTGACGACAGAATTCTTCTGAACGTTCACGTAATTTTCTCTCCTAAAAGGTATATAGCATTATTTTTAGAGGAAAATTGACGTAGAATAAAGCTAGTGATAAACCTAGATTATAGAGGTGCGATTCCTTCATTGCAAATTTGGATTGTGGCAAACTCAAACGATATTTATACATAAATAATGCAAAGTCCGTTTAATAAATCTTAAAGGAATGAATAAAATTGGATGAGAAATGCATAAAAGTGGCTGAAAACTCGATTACTCGATTATCTCGGAAACTATGAGAGATAGAGGACTCAAACTTTACATACATTTAGAGCCTATTTCAGGCTTGATATGTGCAAAATTTCACTTGAAAATGAAAAAAATTGAAAGAAAAATGCATAAAATTGTCTAAAAATTTTGCAACCCGCGAAAATCCTCGAAATTTTTCGCGACCCGCGAAAATCGGCGAAAAATTTCGCGACCCGCGAAAATTCGCGAAAAATTTCGCGTCACCTGAAAATTCGCGAAAAATTTCGCGGCCACTGAACATTCGCGAAAAATTTTGCGGCTCTGAAAATCCGCGAAAAATTTCGTGACCCGGAAAAATCCGAGAATTTTTTCGCGACCCTCAAAAATCCGCGAAAAATTTCGCAACCCGCGAAAATCCGCGAAATTTTTCGCAACCCGCGAAAATCGGCGAAAAATTTGGCGGCTCGCAAAAATTCGCGAAAAATTTCGCGTCCCCTGAAAATTCGTGAACAATTTCGCGATCAGCGAGAATCCGCGAAAAATTTGGCGGCCCGCAAAAATTCGTGAAAAATTTCGCGGCCCGGAAAAATCCGCGAAATTTTTTGCGACCCGCGAAAATCCGCGAAAAATTTGGTGGCCCGCGAAAATTCGCGAAAAATTTGGCGGCCCGCGAAAATTCGCGAAAAATTTCGCGAATTTTCGGGATCCCGAAAATCCCGAGAACCCGAAAATCCCGGGATCCCGAAAAACCCGGGATCCCGAAAGTCCCGAGATCCCGAAAATCCCGGGATCCCGAAAATCCCGGGATCACGAAAATTCCGAGATCCCGGAAATCCTGGGACCCCGTATATCCCGGGACCCTGAAAATCCCGGGATCCCGAAAATCCCGGGACGCCGTATATCCTGGGACCCTGAAAATCCCGGGATCCTGAAAATCCCAAGACCCTGAAATCCCGGGACCCCGAAAATCCTGGACGGGATCCCGGGATTTCGGGATCGCAATATTTAGAAATTTCGGGATCTCGAAATCCCGTTTTAGCAATGCATCGATCCCGGGATTAATCCCGATCCAAAAAATGGCTGAAATCCCGGGATCCTGTATTGGAAACCCTAGTGTGATTATGAAGGAATCACACCTAAAAATACAGGTCCAAGAGGAAAATTAAAAAATCAAGTTAGAAAAAAAAACAGAAATGACATAAAAATGCTTGAAATTTTGGATTGAAGTGACTCAAATAAATAAAACATACCTGAGCAATATCTCCAAGAGTATTTTCCACCCTCGATTCCAATTCTCTCCTGGTTTTGTCCATTTTTCTCAAATCATTTCGAAGATTGTCAATTTTCTGCATGGCCGTATCGAGTTCTTCTTCCTTGTCTCTCACTTGACGACTCAGTTTTTGCTTTTGACTCCTCAAATCTGACAATTTATCTGTAACTTCGGTATATTCCTTCATGGCAATCTTTCGCTGACCAATTGCATCTTGCAGTTCCTTATCTTGAATTCTTAGCCGATCTAGTGCATCCAATTTGTCCTTATTGAGATCATCTCGTTCTTGTTTCAGTGCTCGCAATTTCTTTTCCAATTCCTTCACACGTCCAGCAAATTGATCATTAATGATATCATCAGATTGACGTCCCTGTTGCTGCTCAAAAGACTTCACTTGACTCTCAAGCTCACAATTTCTCTTCGTCAACACATTAATCTCATCCTGCAATCTCCGTGTACTGTCCGGACTGAGACGTTTCTCTTCAGGAGACACCACAGCTTTGGCCACAGCTTGAATCTGATGCGCCAGTACGCCGTCAGTGGTGCAAATCTCATAGAGACAGCCAGAGAGATCGGACAATCGGCAGTCTTCAGTATAAGTGAAACCGATGAAGGGTAAGTGGTGGCCACTGAAGGCGGGATTCGAGATGGGCGGCAGAACATCCGACAACCGAATATCTGTGTCATCTACATCAAAATTGGACGTGTCTGTTGGACTAGATACTTCAGGTATATAAGGAGCCTGTCCCTCACGCAGTGTCTCCCAATCAATTCCCTCAAACCATGCATGTTTCTTAAAATCCTCAATACCATTCTGACCCAAACGATATTCCGGAGCACAAATGAGTCGTCTTATGAGATCTTTTGCATTTTCACTTACAATCACCCCACTTGCATCTTCGGTAGGAAAATTGAAACAATTTTTGTGATTCATAATTTTCCCATAAGTCTCAACAAGACTCTCAGCATAAAATGGTGTTTCACCGTACAACATCTCGTACATACACACCCCCAGAGACCACCAATCACACTCCGGTCCATATCTACCCTGACCATCTTCCATTGCACGCAGAATTTCCGGCGAGATATAATCTGGTGTTCCTACTGCTACATTTGATTGCACTGTACCACCAACACCTAATTTCAAGCACGATCCAAAATCCGCCAGACGTATATGTCCACTCGCATCCAGCACGAGATTGTCTGGCTTTACATCTCTATGAATGTACTTGATCTCATGAATACTGGATATAGCCAGTACCATTTCGGCTATATAGAATCTCGTCATGTCTTCCGGAAGACGATCCTCAAATTTACTGAGTAACGTCAATAAATCACCACCACAATAGTAATCCATCACGAGGTATAAATTAGTCTCATCCTGAAAGGCATAGTGGAGATTTGTAATCCACCTCCTATCGCCATATACAAGAACATCACGTTCCTCCTTGAAGCACGCCGTCTCGGCTCTCTGCGGAGCACACAAAGACCATTTTTTTAACACTTGGAAGACTACAAAAATTATAGGTTGAATTAACATTGTATTTTTTTCTCATTCAGAAAGATGGTACAGAAAGTGAGAGTATTTAGAAAATAGGGTATGAGAATGAAAGGGAATTATTTATATTCTCAAATGATCTTTTCAAAATCATTGACTTTATGCTGCTTTATAAACATATTTTAGATACTATATTTCTTGATATTGATGAATTTAATTTTTAATTCAATTAATTTCACTGTTCGAACTGAAAGAGATATCAACTTCTGTACTTCGATGACCCCCCATAAAAAGAATCCATAGAGACGTTTTGTCCGTCACTTCCTTCCTTCTCCTCTAAGACCATGTTTCTTTTTTGGTTTACGGGAGACTGGAACAGTAGTAAACATGGAGTAATTATAATCGCTGCGATTTCTTGATTTAGATATAAAACTTTAGAGGACGAGACCAACCCTATGGCATAAGGTTTCGAAGTTCAAGCCAAAAGCTCAAATCATACAAATACATATAGGAATTTGTCTTTCTTGCAACCGTTACCCGAAAATATATTCAAGTGAAAAAATTTTTTCATATTAGAAGTTCGAATTTGTATTAGAAGATTTTTGTTTAAATACATTCTCCCTCAGACCACTATGAACTTATTCAGAGATTCAATTATTAATTCGGCTTCAAATAGCTCCATGTACAAAAGTCAACTTGCCATGAGATTGGACGAGACCTATATGAATTCATAGATGCTATAGGGATCTTTGTCCACTAAAGAAATGGTCGACATAAATCCAATTAGTGCAAACAAATAATCAGTGTTTACAACTGCCCCATGTTTAATACGCCCCAGTATTCCCTATTTCTAAAATGGCTCCAACGATTTAATTAATTTTCAGGTATGTTATGGAGGTGGCCCAGAAGGGAGTTCTGTAACAATATGACAATGTTATACGAGAAGTTTTTTTTCGTTAAATTCGGGAGCAGGACAACTTTAAAAAACCTGTAAGTATCGAATGGCTATTATAAGCAGCTCTATGAATTTTTCAATCATTGATATGAG